>NC_132928.1:58788107-59089201 GCF_047675955.1 Chlorocebus sabaeus
AGCATCATTTATATTATTTATATTTTCTGTAGATGATTTTTAAAAAAATTTTTTAAGTTTTTGTGGGTATATAGTAGATATATGTATTTATGGGGTACATGAGATGCTTTGGTACAGACATGCACTGCCTAATAATCACGTCATGGTAAATGGCATATCCATCTTCTCAAGCATGTATCTTTTGTGTTATAAACAATCCAATTATACTCTTTTAGTTCTTTTTAAATGTATAATTAAATTATTATTGACTATAGTCACTCTGTTTTGCTATCAAATACTAGGTCTTATTAATTCTTTCTAACTACTTTTTCTACTTATTAACCATCCTGACTCCCCTGCACCCCCATGCTTCACTACCCTCCCAGCCTCTGGTAATCATCCATTTACTCTCTATGTCCATGAATTCAACTGTTTTGATTTTTAGTTCCCACAAATAAGTGAGAACATGCAATGTTTGTCTTCTGTGTCTGGCTTATTTCACTTGACATAATGACTTCCAGTTCCATCCATGTTGTTGCAAATAAAAGGATCTCATTATTTTTTATGGCGGAATAGTACTCCATCATGTATATGTACCATGCTTTATCTGTTCATCTGTTGCTTCCAAATCTTGCCCATTGTGAACAATGCTGCAACAAGCATGGGAATGCAGAATATCCCTTTGATATACTGATTTCCTTTCTTTGGATATATACCTTGGAGTGGAATTGCTGGATCATGTGGTAGCTCTAATTTTAGTTTAGTTTGGTTTAGTTTAGTGTTGTTTTTGAGACAGAGTCTCGCTCTGTCACCTAGGCTGGAGAGTACAGTGGTACGATCTCAGCTCACTGCAACTTCCATCTCCCCATGTTCAAGCTATTCTCCTGTCTCAGTCTCCCAAGTAGCTGGGGTTACAGGTGCCCGCCATCATGTCCTGCTATTTTTTTTATTTTTGGTAGAGACAGCGTTTTGCCAAGTTGGCCAGGATGGTCTTGAACCCCTGACCTCAGGTGATCCACGTGCCTTGACCTCCCAAAGTGCTGGGATTACAGGTATGAGCCACCCCATCTGACCTATTTTTAGTTTTTTTTTTTTTTTTTTTTTAATTTTGTGGGTTCATAGTAGGTGTGTGTGTGTGCGTGTGTGTCTGTATGGGGTACATGAGATGCTCTGATACAGGCATGCACTGTGAAATAAGCGTATTATGGAGAATGGGATATCCATCCCCTCAAGCATTTATCTTTTGAGTTACAAACAATCCAATTACACTCTTTAAGTTATTTTAAAATATACAATTAAGTTATTACTGACTATAGTCACCCCGTTGTGCTATCAAATAGTAGGTCTTATTCATTCTTAAACTGTTCTCCATAGTGATTGTTCTAATTTACATTTCCACCAACAGTGTGTGAGGGTTTCTTTTTCTCCATTTCCTCACCAGCATTTGTAATTGCCTGTCTTTTAGATAAAAGCCATTTTACCTGGAGTGAAATGATATCTTATAGTTTTAATTTGAATTTCTCTGATGATCAAATGATGTTGAGCACCTTTACATACTCCTGTTTCCCATTTGTGTGTCTTCTTTTAAGAAATGTGCATTCAGATATTTTGCCCATTTAAAAAATCAGATTATTATATATTTTTTTCCTGTAGAGTTGAGTTCCTTATGTATTCTTAAACTCTGAGTTATTTAAATGTGTTTTTGAAAATTTTATACATATGGAGTACTTTAGTTATCTTTTTGTTATTGAGTTTTTAATTTTATGCTGCTGTGTGGTTAGTTTTTTAAATACATCTTACATTCTTGAAAACAATGTATATTTTCTAACTAAAGGAAGGAGGATAACTCTGTAGGTATAAAGACAGAAATATGGATGTAAGATCAAACTTGGTAATGTGTGGTTCAGATATTCTCTAACCTTGCTTATTTTTGGTTTGTTTTGATGGGAGATGTGTCTATTTCAAATATTTTCTTATGTATTAGAAACTATGTTTTTAGGTGCATATGCATTTGTGATTATTTCTACTGGGTCGATTGCTCCTTATATTGTATCTCACTTTATTCATAATTACTATTTTGTTTCAAATTCTATGTTATCTGGTATTAACATAAAATAATCTTTATTTTGGTTAGAATTTATATGTTACATCCTTTTTTCATAATTTCTTTTCTGACCTGCATGGTTTTATTTCAGTTGTGTGTCTTATAAGCTGCATATACTGGATTTTATTCTTTTTTATACTATCTAAACTGTTAATCTCTATATTTTAATAGGCGACTTAATTGCTTTTAAATTTATTTTAATTATTAAATTGTAGATTTATCCTTCTTGTCTTATTTTGTGTTTTTCAGTTTATCACTATTTCTTTGCTTTATTTTTCCTCTCCCTGTTTTCTCTTGGATTAAAGTTCAATGTATTCCCCATTTCTTTTGTTAGTCCAGAAACTAAGTATTTCTATTTCTTTAGTGATTACCTTAAACTTTTTATTATTTTATAGTGCAGAATTAGGTCTAAACTTTTTAATGGTTTATAAAATTGTTCAGTATTTGCATCCCACTCTCATATAATAGGATCCTAGCACTTTTTAACACCCCATTGACAACAAACTCTCCTAATGTTTTTGTTTTACCATTTTTAACCCACAAAAGCTTCTCATTAGAATTTTTGTAGTCACATTAATTAATTTTCTGGTATGTTTTGCTAATTTTCATAACCTCTGTTGTTTTTTGCATTCCATGCTTTCCCTTTGGGTTCTCTTCTCTTCTAGGCTTCTCCTAATATTCAAAGGGCCTAGACTGAGAAGATAAAGAAGCTCACATACCATACATATAAATACATATTTTTTACATACACAGAAGGTTTTTTTTCCCTACCACAAGCCCCTGTCTTTTCTCGCTAGGATACCACCATTGCTTTTGCATTTACTGGACAAACTGGGACCTGAAATGTAAAAGCTAAAATATAGATTGTGAACAACCACTCACTATTATTTTTCCGAGACTGTAGTTTAGCTCTTTTCATGAGTGTTTGAAATTTGAGGGGCTTCTGAACTGTAGAGAGGCTTTTATCCTGTAGATGGACATTTGTACTATAATTCCATTCAGCCTTTAGCTGTTTGTGTGTTCCCTGTGTACTCTTTACATAGCTGTACTCCTGGGTTAATGGTTCTAAGTTTCTCTTTGTAGAGCTATTTGTTTCCACGCAACTGTACATAAAGTCCCACAAATTGTTAAATACATGATGCTCTATCCTCTTTCTTGGCAAATGGCAAATATATCCTCCTAACAACCTAGAAGAACAGGTTCAAATTTAGATTTCTTAGACTTCTTAGACAAACCAGAAAGTCGTGGCTTGGAGAGAGTGGGCCCCTGACTTTTGTTTTGCAGCTCACACCAATTCTGTTCTCATCCTGGCTTTACCTCACACAATTAAGGGTCTCATATACATGTTTGTAGTTCTCTCCACACATATACATAGCTCCATCTAGAATTCTTGCAAACAGCTACCTCTCAGCTGCCTCTTCAGTTGAGAGGTGTGACCACTGGTGGTATCTCCCTCTGTTGAGACAACAGACTGGGAAAAGAGATCCATCTGGGACCTGTAAGGAGGCCCAGGTTCTGGTGGAAAACTCTGCCGTTCTAGGTATTTGGACCAGGGTCTAGAAGGAGAGGCAGGTTCCCAGTGAGCACATCCCCTTAGTCCTGTGGATTCTACCTTATAGCAAAAACAGAGACAGAGAGAGGATTGTATAATAATAGCATGAGGGTCAGGAGAGCTGCCTGACTCTAAAAACAACAATGTTCGGAAGCACATCTTTACTAATTATTTCAGTGAGAATCTGTGTGTGGTAAACTGTGCTTTTCTCCTTCCCTCTTAAATAATAGTTTAGCTGAATAAAAAAATCTAGTTTTACATTACGTTTTCTTAGTACTTTCAATATATTACTACATTGTCTCCTGATATCTGCTGTTCCCGATTAACAATCTGCTTTTGATCTCACTGTCACATTTTTATAGGTAATTGGCATTTCACTACATGTTTCAGTTTGAATGATATTCACTCAGTTTTGTTTATAGGCAGTGGCTTCGTAGATCTATGGACTCTCGATACCAGGAAAGATCTTAGAAGTCCTTTACAGAGAAGATAAATTACTTTTCTCTTTTTTATCTCTATCCCCTGCTTCTTCCTTGGTTCATTCAGATGAGAAATTTCACCCACATTTTTGACCTTATGTGCCTTTGCACTTCAGTGTCTGAGTGACTATTCCTATCCACAAGGGTGGTTACTTAAGTTAATCTGGAATATACTATGCAGATTCAATCATACTAAATGGAACAGAGAAAAGAAGGTCCAGCCCAGTTTCAAAGCCCAAGATACTCTGGTGTGACTTAGCCAAGGAACTCTACAACCGAAATACTTGACATACTGTTTCCATTTGGCTGCTCAGCCTGGCTCAGATAGTTTTTTCCACAGAGAATTCTAAGTTAGGGGCAGTCTTTAACAGCAATCTTTAACAGTCCCCCTGCAATCTTTAACAGCATTAAATTCATCTCCTTAATTTGGTAGCATAGATGATACCACCAAAACCTGAAGAGATAAAGTGAGTGACTTACCTAAGATTATAAAGTTAATTAGTAAAATAGTATAAAATAGAATTTAGATCTAATTTCTAGCTCAGGAATATTTCCAGGACTCTATATTAAGTTTTTAATATTTTTTTTCTCTATTTTCAATCCGCTTCCTTCACAGAACGGAATTTTCTCCACTATATTCTCTGATTAATACAGAAAGAACAGAAATTTTAAAGTCAGGAAGAACTGAGTTTTAATTTTGTTTCTATCATTTACTAACTCTGGAACCTAAAATGTTAGTTTCTCTGAGCCTTGATTTTCTGTCTGTAAAACAGGGATAAGAACATTCAACTCAAAGAGTCTGTGTAGAATCAGTATGAAGCTCCTAGCACAGTGCTTGCCACACAGTAGACATTAAATAAATAGTATTAATTTTTTTGTTGTTGTTCTTGTTATTAGTATTAGTGTGTTTGCTTTAACACATTGACTTTTGCCCTGCACTGGCATTCCTTCTCTTTGAGGGAGCTCTTAGCTTTAGCTTTATCGTGTGCGCGTGTGTGCACGTGTGTGTGTGTGTGTGTGTGTGTGTGCGCGCGCTTGATGAATTTAAATGGAATGTTCTCTCGGTAGAGATAACTCTTGCTTGTGGCTCAGAGTAGCACTTACTATATTGTGGATGAAGACTGAGAAGTGGTGATTAATAATATTAAGTGATAAGTGAAGAGTTGACAAAAGGATCATAGCCATGCTAAAATAGAATGAGTGCTTGCAGTTTGTCCATAACTCATTAGTCTGCTCCAGACCTAAAATATGAGTCATAGTCACTAAATGCCAAGCTCAAGAACATGGAGTCGAGCTCCTTTTCTTTGACCACATAATTTCAGAAGCCACTCATTAGCATGAGTGTTTTAAGATGCTCAGTCACTGCTCAATGCATATGTCTCTGTTCTCTTTCCCAACTTTCCATCATTTCCCTTTATATATTTCCCTTTGTTGCGTTATCCTGTACTGCCTCTCACTTGATATTCCCACAAGAATTCCTGACTGATTTCTGGAAAATTTGGGGTGGGACTAAATTATGAAAGTTTAAGAGATTGTGTTACACTTCTATTTAAATCATCACAGAAAGAAAGCCTGGGAGAGATGGGTGGTTTTCTTTAAATCAAGCCTGCCAAGTCCATCCAATCTGATAGGATAACATTTCAACTCCAAAGGGAAAAAAACACATTACTTACTCTCATGATTTTTGGGAAACCAGAAGGACATCTCCTTCTTGAATGGAGATCATGAGGTCCAAAAGTCACAGACCTGCAAGCTACAGGGATCCCAAATTAAAGGATGTAGCAGTTACTAGAAGGTCCAGGCAATATAAGACTCCAGGAACTTCAAGGGAGAAATGGGATTGTCAAGGAAGCTTCAAGGGAGAGATGGGAAACTACTGTTTTTCAAATAATAATAATGTAGATTTTAATGATTTTAGATTTTCTAATATGTGATTATGAATCCTTGGGTTTGTGTTAAAGACAAACTTTCCTAAAGGACACTTTAAGTAGTATATAGGAGCCAATAGAGAACATATATGAGTATTGACTTTTATTTGCTTATTGATTTGCATTTTTTAAAAATTTTTAATTGACAAATCATAATTGTATATATTGTATATTTATGGGGTACGATGTTATTGACTTTAAACTAAGACAAATCTGAGTTCCTAATCTCGTGTTGGCTTTACTAACTGATTAACCTTGACAAGTGATTTTCCAGATAGAAGCTTCAGCTCTTCATGTGAACATTGGAGATATTTAATACTTCACAGGGTTTTTGTTTGTTTGTTTTGAGGATTAGAGAAGCTTATGTATAAAAACATTCAAGACTTATTAAAAACTAAGTAAATGGTAAGTTTCTTACATGGAAGCCAAGACATGTATGCCTGCTGAGTTAAATTAATCAAATATTTATTAAATGCCAAGTCTAAATTAGAGACTTTGCATCTAGGCACAGAGATGAGAAAGACATAGTCTCTGCTCTTGTTCTATCCTCAGGATGTTTACTGTCAGCATGGTGTGTCTTTTGAGCATTTTATTTTCATGTCCAAGACACCGATCATGTTGAATGAAAGTCTCTTAAGAGACTTTTTTGTATGTTTTATATCAATGTACCGTCAAAGTCTAAAAGGATGAACAAACTCAGCAAATAGTCACTGTGGGTCTCTTTGCACCAAATTGCTGTTCTTGGTATTTGGGATATATCAATGTCCAAAACAGTCAAGAATCTCTGCCCTTGAGAAACTTACGTTCTGAAAGAATGAATGAAACTACTTAATAATCATAATCAAAGATTTGCCATAAAATGTTTTTGACCTTTTGATAGAAAATTTCCCTGGAGAATAGAAGCAATTCAGAAATAACACTCTTCCAGGTAGAGTGATGCACTTACAAGTCACCACCACAGATCCTGCATTTTGCAAGGCCACCAATTTTTCTCATAGCTTTTATGAGAATCACATGGGAAAGTGTGGGTGAAGAGAGTATCTGGCTCCTTTGAGGAGATGGGTTTTATACAAACTCAGCTTAGGATTCCTGGTGTCCCATCCATCACATCGCTTCCTTGTCCTGACCCTTGAAGACAGTATGGGGCAAGCATAGGGCCCAGGAGGTTAAGCCAACTTACTCTGACCAGTAGGTGTGTATCTACTGTGCTTCTCAATCTGCTCTCTGCAGGGCATGTGTGCTCCTTCATCAAGAAAGCTGCCAGCATTCACAATTGGAACATAAACAGACCAGCAGGTTCTGATTAATCCAAATTGGAACTATTCAAACAGTCACAAAAAGAGATCTTTTCCCCTGAAGGAATTTACATGTGAAGAGAGACTAAGATGGGAAATAAACATTTCTATAATGATTAAAGTTAATTGCCTTGAAAGGATGCCTCTGAAAGAACTGCTTTCTGGTTTTAGTTCCAATCTATTTTGGGACAAGCCTGTTTTTCATAAGATTGGTAACTGCAAACAGATACTGCCCTTTCATTGAAAACAGATGGCACAGGACATAATTAAAGAAGTATGCACTGGCATCTCAAATAACTGCTTTCAATTACAGCATTTCAAGAGTATTAGGGGGAGATATTTTAAACAAGACCACTGCAAAAATAGATTTTGTCATTAACTTTGAAATAATATTTGACTTAAGGCTGAAATTTCCATGTGCCAGGTCTGGATCTCTCAGACCGATGCTGATTGGTGCAGGAGAAATTGAATCGTTACAGTCCTATCATTCAGGGGGAAAAAAATCTTATATTTTTAATCCAGAGAAAAACCATATTTTTCCTCTGGTAAGACTCATATTTTATTTTGCTCTTGAATCTCAGTTGTATATCACAACTTTGAGGAGCTTTCATAGAGAAACCATTTCAATGCTAAGCCTGAGGTTATCTGTCATGAGCTTGTGTGTGTGTGTAGCTGGTGGGTACAGGTCCACTCCCACCGTAAAGTGTGTGTGTGTGTGTGTGTGTATTTATATACATATATATATATACACATTTTTTAAAAAAAAATTTGAGATGGAGTCTTGCTCTGTTGCCCTGGCTGGAGCACAGTGGCACGATCTCGGCTCACTGCAACCTCCGCCTCCCAGGCTCAAGTGATTCCCCTGATTCTTCAGCCTCCCTAGTAGCTGGGACTATAGGCGCCAGCCGCCATGCCCAGCTAATTTTTTGTATTTTTAGTAGAGACGGGGTTTTACCGTGTTAGCCAGGATGGTCTTGATCTCCTGACATTGTGATCCGCCCACCTCTGCCGCCCAAAGTGCTGGGATTACAGGCGTGAGCCACTGCACCTGGCCTGATAAAGTATATTTATATGCCCTGTAGACCAAATTGGTAAGTAACACTATACATGTTCATGCCAAGATCAATACATACAACCCCAAAATTAGATAATTTGCAAAGTTGCCACATTGCCTGGGCTAGTACATTCATAATCTGTGGTTTGCCAGTTGTAATTGTTCTCATTAGATAATTTTAATGGAGATTATACTAATTATAACATAGCGATATACAACTGACAATTTACAAAATGCTTTACTTGTGTTGTCTTATGTAACATTTGGAATGACATTTATTTCTCTCAAAAAAAAATAATTATTGAGCATATAATACATGGTAGGCACTATGCCAAGAGAGAAAACTATAAACAAGATGAGTTTACTTGCCCTCTCAGAGCTTATGCTAGATAGAGACAAGTGAATAGGCAATTACAATACAGGATGGTTAGTGCTGTGGTGAAAGGTAGTTAGGGTTACATAGTAACCTAGAAAGAAGTAGCTTCTCTCCTATTACCTGAAACAGTTTTAGAAACAGAAGTGTGAGGAAAATGTACAATGTATTATCTTAGTGACTCAAACACATATACTTTCTAATGAATCAATGGCTCCCAATAATTATAACAGCAGTCAGGAAGCTATACTTTGTTCATTATTAATGGCCATTAATTGGTTCATAAGCACAACATATATTTACTTTTGATTATATGTACACACACCTACACATATGCACACATACGTGAAGGTGGAGAGACAGAGAACACATATGAGCCATACTGCCTCTGATCCACCAATCAAAACTGCATGGACTTTGAGCTCTGTCCAGTCATGCTGATCAGTTAGTAGTGAACTCTCACCCATTTCCTTTGCACTAGTGGTGTGCATAGCTTAAGAACAAAGGTAGGGTTGTGGTGAATAACAAGCAAAGGCTCCCAAACTAACCAGTTCACACATCCACACATCTAATGCCTCATCATGTGAGTGGTGAGTAGAATATTGCAATTGGAAATTTCCTTCAGGGTTGTACTCAATGTTCAAGTTCTCCCTGAAGATTTTCAGATGAATCTCAACCAATAACTAATTTGCTTTTCCTTATTTTGAATATTCTCATGTGTGTGTGTGTGTGTGTGTGTGTGTGTGTGTGTGTGTATCCTATATAGCTTATTATTTATGGGGAATGAACTGAGGCAGTACTGCAAATGTTAATGACATCCATTCCAGATGAAACTATACAGATTGCCTCCCAAAGAATTAAAATACAGCACAAAGAGTAATCATGTTTTGATAAATGATGAGGGGAAAAAGTTTTCAGTATGGAGCATAAAATGAAATGGGGAATTATGGATTCTGGCTAGGGGAGAAGTGTAGGGGGTTAGAACCCCCTTGAATGATCTTAAAAAGTGAAGAAATATCCTTTCAATAGAGAAGCTTCAAGTTCTGCAGGTGAGAGCATTTTTATCTTAGGATTGGGGGTGATTCAGAGTGATAGGCTGAAAGATCGGCTCCCATTCTTCACACTTTCTTGCTTCCATATTTAGCCATAGCCCCATCATGGGTGGAGTGTGTTTCCTTGCTTCATAGCCTTTGGGCTTGGCCATGTGACTTGCTTTGATCCTGGGGGCAAGGGTGACAATGGGTCAGTTTCATACCTAGGCCTTAAGAGGCCTCATATACATCTTCTTGCTCCCTTTTGCCTCTGCTCCCTCCATGAATGAAGAAGCGTGTCTGTTTCTGGGACTCTAGGATGATGCGAAATGTGAAGTAGAGCCTCCAGGCTGGCCCACAGACCTGTAGTGGGAAGCAACGGCATCTAGGGAGCCACAGCTTCAAGTAGATCCACCTAGTTGAGCACAGCATCCATCCCAGTTCAGCCAACGCACAGGCTCGTGGAAATAAATGTTCTTTTAAGTCACTGAGTTTTGGGTGAAATTTTTACTGAGATATATAGTGGCAAAGGCTAGTTAACAATTGTTTGGGAAAGAAATGATGGTGTGTGGAGGTAGAAAGAGGATGAAGCTGGAAGCAGGTTTGATTCTGGGTGTCTTTCCCTGGTTCTTCACAATCTCTAAATAGAGGCAGCTAGCCGGCAAATGGCTGGACAGCCAGCATTTGACTGTCTTCCCTGACTCATTGCAATTCAAGTCCTGCTTGCCTGACTAGAAACCCGGCTTTCCAAAATTCAGAGCCAGCCATATAGTTTGGGAGGTGAAGGGCTATTATTTCTGCTCACAAATACTCTAAATTTGGCAATAACTAAGCTAAAAATGAGAGATGTAGATTAATTTAGAAACATAGGAATATCTATGCTTCTTACACTCTAAAATATCATGTAAGCTCTTTGATTGTAAAGAATAATTCCAGTCATCCTTTTTGTCCAGCTCAGTTGTGGGTAAACACAGAAATGTTATACATTCTACTAAAGTACTAAATGTTAAATGTTCCTGGGTTGTCAGGCCTGTTTCAGAATCTGGATAATAAGTTGAATGTTATATTTGTAGCTCTCTTCTCTACATAATCCCAGTGTCAACTAATTGTTTTTTATTCCTTACTCTCTTCTCTAAATAACCCCAATATCTATGAATAGTTTTCTAATTCCTTTTTGCCAAGCATTCTTCCTCCAAAATATTGGATTTATGTTATGTGATTTATAAAAATACATGATGAGATTGTGGATGCTGAGACTTTGATACACTTTGATTGGTATATTCACTCTGCATCAGTTCCTCAATTAGAAAATCAAGCAACCTATACATATAGAAGCTGAAGTTTAATTACCTCAACAAGTATGCATTGAGGATATGTGATTGCTTGGTGACAATGAGTAGCTTCCATCTATTTCCTAGATCAATGCTGTTTGTCATATCTGTCCCCTCACCTTGATCTCAGAAAAATCCAACTCTGCTGTGCAGGCTTAGAAGCTTGCAGGAGTGGCAAGACACCAAAGTAGAAATGTCCTGTCACACCACTTGGGCTGCATTGAAGACTCAAATCTAGATAATAAAAATAACAACAACAACAACAACAATATTTTAGCTAGAATATTTTCTGAACACTTAGGATCAACAGGCACTATGCTAAATGTTTTCCTTGCATTATTTCATTTAAACTTCACCACAATCCTATGAGATGGTAACTATGATTAATCCAGAGAAGTTAAACCACTTCCCAGTTAGTAAGTAGCTGAAGCAGGTATTGAACATATTCCTAGGTCACTGCTTTTCACTACTTTGCTAAGAGGTGTTAGTTGAAAGCATGATTTTGGATGTTCTCTTAAAAGACCATGACCCTTTTTCCACTGACTTGTCTCTTCCATAATTAGTGGTTAATCTTAGTCTTACTTTATTCCAAGTTTTTCTTGATAGAACTCCAAAAATACTTAACAACTTCCAAATGTAATAGTGGGTGACCCGGCTCTTTCTCATGTATACTTTCAGTTCAGGTCAAGGGTCACCACACTGAAGCCTTCAAGCATGACTGATTTTTCGCTAGAAGTATAGAAAAATCTAATTTGTCACCAACCACTTTATAAGAAGATAGGCACAAAAACCATGTGGCCTTATCCAATTGAGCTCCTTACCTGTCCTGAGTCTAAGCATAAATACTAATTTTTAAAATAAACCTCATATGTTTAATTTGATTTTTTCTGAAAACAAAAAAGTGTTCCCATATGATTACTTAGAATAAATCTGGTAAATCACTGTCTTCATCATACCAAAGATTTTTTAAAAGTCTACTTCAATAGTTTTCATGTGGTGAACTGTCTGGGTCCTACTGATGGGACGAGTCCTAGAGTTAAAAAAAAAAAAAAAGAAAAGAAAAAGGGAGAAAATGCCTTTTTTAAGACTGTGAGAAAAGAAATACTTTATGCTATTTAAAGAAGCTTGGAAGATTTTTTTTCCCTTTGGTAAATGCCACAAAAGAGACATTTCTCGTGAAAACTTAACGGAGGGAAAGGCTGTAGCATGGTGAGGATGGCCTCTGGGAATAGTTATGGGAGAGAGTTTGGAGCCAGGATCAGTAATTACGAGACACCAAGGAAAAAAGCAGAGGTTACATAGACATAAAACATTCTGAAAGCAATAATGGAAGTGGAATGAGAGGACGAAACAGAGTAAATGCTTTAAATAAAAGTAGTTCTCACCATACAAAAACCAATAGCATTCACATCTGGTATAGCAGAACATATATCAGACTTAGACATATCCTTAAAAGTATATTGAAAGCTAAATGTGTACTTAAAAATATGCTAGACAGAGAGTACTGGATTTTGAATCTTGGACCTTCACTTAAAATGTGAGTGACCTTGAACAATTTACTACACCTTTGGATTCATTATTCGCAAAATAAGTCATGAAACAACATATGTGAAAGTGCATAGCGTATATAGTAAGTGTTTAAAATGTATATTTTTGAGTCTGAATTATATAACCAGTTCTATGCTAGAGGCAAGAATGCTTAGTATGGTGAAAAGAACTTGAAATATAATTTTCAGACCTCGGATTTCTCAAGATCAATCACTTGATAGGCAGTAGGGAAAGTATAGTTTCTGTCACACAGCTGAAAATACATGATGTAAACCCACTGAGTGGCTGCTGTAAACACAGCACTTTGGTAGGCATATGGTGCTGAGGAGAATGGGGTGGGGATTATGGAATGGAGAATAAGAAAGGAACACCTATTGGACACTACACACTTCCGCCAATCAAACTGAGGCTTTAGATGTTTATGACCGGGTGACTTCATGAGCTTTTGAGTTAGGCTTGTTTTCAAATCTTGACTTTGAATATGTGACTTAGGTATAGCCTTCTAAGTCTCAGATCTCCCATCCAGAGAATGGGAACAAAACTATACTGCAATACCATTTAAGGATTACAGATGGTTTATGAAAAATGCCTAGAAGTTAGTAGACATCTGATACATGGCAGCTATTGTTACTTAAAAGGTCACAGCTGCTTCAGAGAAGAAACTGAGCCTCATGAATCTTAGTATTCTTCATTGTGTTTAGCACAATGCCCGTCATAGACTAAGCATAATAAATCTTCATTGAATAGATGAATAACCAAAAGACTAATGCTCTTGGCTTTTGCTCTAATTGCCATCAGATGGAGCTTTGCCTGATTTGGGAAATTTTTTTTCCCTAAAGGACCAACTGAGTACCACCTTTGACTTCAGAGCATATCTCCAAGACAGAGGAACTGCAATAGACAAAAATTGGCCGTCAGGCTTGCTTGCCTATTAAAGACACATTCACATCCCACCTAAATGTTGGTTATACCTTTGGTTTTGGACTTAGTCTTATATTCATTTTCCAGCACCATCATGTCTGACAAGTCACTTTGAGAAAGTTATTTACCTCTTTGAACTTAATTTTCTCATTCATAAATAATGACCTTAACGGGTGATGGGAAAATTAAATGAGACAGGATATGTATAGTGTCTGACACATAATAGGCAGGGCAAGTTTTGAGGCTGGATATATGACACAAGAACTCAAGCTCCTTAGATTACACTTGATTTCCAAAGGATTTTAAGCTTGTTGAATAAAGCAGCCATATCTTATTCAGAACCACTTTGCATGTGCCTTGGTGCCTAGTATAATACAGGGCAAAGAGTAGACGTGTAATCAATACTTGTGGAGCTGAATTGCTTCCAACTGTTAGCCACACTCTAAGTGAATCAAGAACATTTCTCCAGGAAAATGTGACTTTAGGTACTAAGAACCACAATTGATTCACAAAAACAAGGCATACCAAAGACACGTTTTTCCCTTCTTGTTAGAGCAGTTGTTCAGAAAAAACCATAGACATAATATCTCTTTATTTTAATAAGGTTTTAGACAAGGTGAACACTTATGATGGTTTTAGACATAAATAACAGAAAATCTAAATCAAACTAGCTTCAAGAATGAGTACATTTATTGGCCCACATGCTTGGCAGCGTGTATCAGAATTCATTGATCCAGCAGTTTAGTAATATGATCAAGGATCCAGGTTTTATTTTGTCTTTCTGTGCTAACAACAGTGTTGGTTTCATCTTGTATGTAAGTTGTCCAGTAGTCAAATATAGGCTACATGTTCTCTCATTCATATCTGGAAAGAAAAAATGAGCAAACAACTCTCAAGCACTTAACATAATTTTCCTTTCATAATGTTCCCACTTCTTAACCAATAATTGTCATCAATGGAACACTATGCACTGATAGGTTCCAGTTAGGGATCCTGGCAAGGGATGGGTTTTAAGACTGGAGTTGAGGTCAGTTCCTCAAACTTTATTGCTTCTACACAGGGGTGGGAGTGGAGTGGGGAAAGCATGATGGAATTTCAGTCACTGTGTCCCCAGCTAAGATTATTATGTCCATGGAAAGATGTAGACTCAGTCACTGTGTCCCCAGCTAAGATTATCATGTTCATGGAAAGATGTAGACTTTTAGACTGGATGATATAGTTGGGTTGATTAGTAACTGATTAAACAGTCACACAACTAACAAACTAGAAAGTGAGTTGACATACCACATACTCCAGGAATCTTCCCTTACTTTACCTTACCAGCCTAAATTGGGGGAATATGTACCTCCACTCTGCTTTTATACAGAGCTATGTAACATCTTACATACATAGAGTGTATGAATTATATATTTATATGACAATTCTCCAACTCAACTATGAGACTGTTGAAAGCAGGAGCTGTGCCTTATCCATCTTCCTGGCCTCAGCACATAGCACAGAACGTGAAATGTAATAAGGAGCTCAATGTTCAAATATTAGTTCACGAGCAATCAATAAGTAGAAGTTTCAGCAAGGAAGATTTCGAGTCCTCATATGTGTGAAAACAAAACTTTCTAACGATAAATATGTTATGTAAATTAACAGCAGTCTTCAATCAGCTAACTATAAAGAGGATGGAAGCTGGATTAAGTTACCGTTAAAGTCTCTTTTAATCCTGGAATTCAGTGATTTTCTGAGCTTACTAGTGGTGATCACAATGTATACTTGGTGATGGAGTATTACATTAATGGCCCAGATACCTCCCTGATAGAAGTCAGGACATCTGGGGGTGGGAAGTATTATAGCCATCAGTTTGGCTCATGAGAATTTGAACCTTCTTTCTGAGCTATGATCTTTATAAAGGGAGCATATTCCATTCTCCTTGCC
Source organism: Chlorocebus sabaeus (assembly GCF_047675955.1). Classification (NCBI taxonomy): domain Eukaryota; kingdom Metazoa; phylum Chordata; class Mammalia; order Primates; family Cercopithecidae; genus Chlorocebus; species Chlorocebus sabaeus. The sequence continues at coordinate 58,803,629 of NC_132928.1, forward strand.
AGCAGTGATAAACATTTTTATTTTTATTTTTGTAGATTGTGATCTGGCATGAACTTGGCATTCTTTGTCTACTTATAAGTCAGATGCCAAGACAATGAGAAAGATAACTGAAAAAAACTCATGAGCCAATGCAGTACCAGGGATGAGGGTGGCATTTCTCAATACCTTGAGAATCTTTAGCTCAGGTGACCTTTCAGAAAGAGAATAAATAAAAGCAGAAGTCAACATGGCAGGCACTCAATGTTCACCTAGTGCCGAGTACTGGGCAGGCCCTCTGGTTATGTGGATAATAAATATAAGGAGACAAAATTCTGGCCTACAATAAAATTCAGAGTTAAGTTGGGTAAAAATGTACAAAATGATATCAAAGACCGCAAAGGAAGTGACTGGGCAATATTACATTCAGGAATGTATTATGCACAACATACACCTCCACTCACCTCTTAAACTATCCTAACCTGTTTTCAGAGGGAAATTCATTCCTCCCAAATTGCTTCCAACACGGACACTTCACTCCACCCTATTAGAACTTACATTTGTGTAAGGTGTAAACACGGACTACCCTAAAAATGAGAAAGAAGAGCTCAATTTTCTTGTAGAGCCCCAGAATGCTTAATGACCAAAAAAGCAAATCTATGGGATAAAACACACTCCACATCAGGGAGGGAATTATTCTCAAAGCGCTATTCGGAGGCAGGAATTTGGTGAAGAGAGAGAACTGGCTGGAAATGGGGAGGTATGAATTTTAGTTCTTCTTCTGCTATAATCTAGATAGATGAACATGCAGAAGTCATGGCATCTCTCTTGACTTCAGTTTCCTGCCTTATGAGATCGCTAATTCTAGAATATTTAAAAATTAGGTATTATTGAGGATCTTCAACTTTTCACTTTGCCAAGTATGGGCCATAAAAAGGAATAAGCTAACAAATAAGCAGCAAAATTAAAAACTGTCATCAAACTCTATCATTATTTAACAAACTGAAGGACACTTTAGCACCAAAAAAGGTAAGTAAATAATCCCACATTTTAAAAAACAAAATGTAAAACTTAGCTTTATGTCAGTGCCTTCAAACTTTAACCTTTGTCTATCTTTTTTCTTCGTGGGAAAGTGCAAATTTTTCCATAGCTTCCATATGAGAACCTCAGAAGTAAGCCTGCTTACGTTTCTGTCCTGTGCTGTCATGCTGGCATGCTGTGACCCTGATCCTGACCCTGGACAGCATACTGGACATTCAGTAGTAAGTCCAGGGTAGAGAAGGGGAATTCAAAGCCATATTGCACAGCAATGAGGTTCAGCATTGAAAGAATAATCCAAATTCATTATTGAACTATTATTATGTGCTAGGTCCTCTTCTGGGTGACGGAATTCCACAGAGAACAAAACAGACACAGACCTGCCTTCATGGAGCTTATGTCCTAGTAAAAGGAACAAGGTTATTTATAGATACACAAGCAAATTGTAGTATATCACATCATCTTAACTACTCTAGAGAAAAATAAAGCAGAGTGAGTATGATAAATCCACTCTAGTGAAGTGTTCATGGAAGGTCTCTGAACAGAGCCCAGAAGGAAAGGAAGGGAATGAGCTATGTAAATGTTCTTCTAAGAGAAGAACCTTATTGACACAGAGAATAATAACTATAAATGTCCTTAAGCAAGTGTGTTTGATATAGTTGAGGAACAGCTATGCATGGAAGTTAAGACACAAAGAAAATGAGTTAAGAGGTGACTGAGGGACAGATCACAAAGGACCTTATTAGCTCCAGCAAGGATGGACTTTTCTTGGCGTGAATGGTGAACCATTGGAGGTCATGGAGCAGAGGAGTGATTTAGTCTGACTTGTGTTTAATGAAATTGCTCTGGCTACTATATAAAAAGCCTCTATGTGGACAAACGTAGAAAAAGAAAACTGAGTCAATGCTTTAATTTCTAGTCTTGGAAATGATCAAGGATATTAACAATAGAGAGGTAAAGAAGACATCTGAAAAGTAGCATTGTATTGTTGTTGCTGCTGCTTTCAGAGTTGAGGAAATAGGGGAAAATATATTATTCAATAGGAAAATGGCTAACATTTGGAAATACATTTCTAAACCATATATATTGTAACACACACACATATATATTGACTTCATATACAACACATAACTACTAAAAAACCCTTGTTCTCTAACTTTTTCAAAGCCAATGTTTTCTAATTTTAGGGTTTTTTTAAATTATACTTTAAGTTCTAGGGTGCACAATCTACAGGTTTGTTACATATGCACACCCGTGCCATGTTGGTGTGCTGCACCCATCAACCCGTCAGTACCCATCAACTCGTCATTTACATCAGGTATGACTCCCAGTGCAATCCCTCCCACTTCCCCCCTCCCCATAATAGGCCCCGGTGTGTGATGTTCCCCTTCCTGAGTCCACGTGATCCCACTGTTCAGTTCCCACCTATGAGTGAGAACATGCGGTGTTTGGTTTTCTGTTCTTGTGATAGTTTGCTGATAGTCAGCAAATTTTAGGTTTTTTAAGGCTTTCCTTCTTATTTTTACTTTTATTAGCTCATTATTTTATATATTTTATGGGAATCCTGTGTATTAGTCAGGATGCACTAGGTTATGCTGCAGTAACAAGCAAACCTCACAATTTTGATGGCATACCACAATAAAGGTGTATATCCAATGTGAATCAGCAAACAGACTCTGATCATCTTGGTTACCTAGAGACCAGACTAAGAGGCACTCCATCTCAACATTTGAATTCACAATTGCTGAGGTAGGGAAAAGATACATAACAAATTCTATACTGGCTTTTAAAACTTCAGCTCAGAAGTAATGCACACTGTTTTCCTTCACATGTCACTGGTATAAGTCATACAATCATGTCTAACTTCAATCGAGGCAGGAAAACATAATTGTGTCATGTACCTAGAAGAATAAGAAGTGGAAAAACAAACCCAAATAGTCCTAATGACTCCCACAGTCTGGCTCTTTGTTTCTGATTGGATCTCAGCTATTCCTTGCCCTCATCTTTCCAGTTTGAGCGTCCTCATGCCAGTCTTTCCTGTTTATCTCAGTTGGAATTTTTATGACCTATAAACTCCCAAATCACTTATGCCACTCATACGACATTGCACATTTCCTTATATTGTAGTTTTTGTACATACACACAACTGGCATCTGATATTCTGAATGCCCAGCTATCTTTCTCTTTACTCTAGTAGGGTGATCCTGGTTGTCAGGAAATTGATCCAAAGAGGTCCTAGAGAAAATATCTCTGCCAAGCAAGATATTTGACCAGCAAGCAATTCCAGATATTCTCTGCTGTCTGAAGCCCAGCAAAAGTTAACATCATCATTTGCTTCCTAGCAATGGAAAAGCAATAATGCCGAGGGTTTCATCTTTAGACTGAGGTGTTAGTAAGTGTCAAGGTACACTCTTGAGCCATACTGATAGACTTCCAACTCTGAGGACACTCTGTCTTAAACAAAAATTGTTTATATTTTCCGGGTCAGGGACTAACACCCATATGTCATCTCACTATCAGAATATCATCTTTGATTTTTCTTTCTTTATTACATTTCAGAGATTTATGACTATATGGTACTGACAAGAAGTTCAAAACTGCTGCATTGCCCACAAACAGGGCCCCATCTTTGCTGAGTTGTTAAAACAATTATTTGGTTTATTAAAAGTAATGTCTCATTTTAGTTAAGTGACAGGTATTAAAGATTGCTATTTTTGCTTTTAGCAGCCCCATAAAAGGAGTGTGAAAGAGCAATAGAGCAAATGCCAGGATAGAGCATGTAATCCTTGGAAGGATTTGGGAGGAAAAAAGTTAGGTTTTAAAATAGAGACTTGTCCATATGCTACGACTAGAAATGTCTTTTCAATTTGCTTTACTACTTAGGAAACTTTTTGCAAGTGACTTTTTCATTTTTCTCTCCTTCTCATACTGCAACCTAACATTTTGCCTCCTAGAGGAGGCATAAACAAATATTTTTCCAGTATACAAAAATCATAACAGACTTGCATATTCTACCCAACAGGTGGCATTGCTGTTTTACAAATGGCTCTAGAACTAACCCAACAGCTAAGCAGTCAACATTGGATTTGGCTTTTGTTGTCTGTTTTCTTTTTAATCCCACCTATTTATCATAGAAGAGGGCAGGTAGGAGAAGTACAAATATTATTTGGAGAAGCACTTTGGCTTTGAGAAGACATATATGGCTGATGAGTCATTTCAATTAGGGAACATTAGTTCTGCAAGAAACATCTGACTTTCCCTTTTTGATCGCTCCAGATGAGTTGAAAAAGAATTGTTTATTTTCTTTATTTCTGTCAGTGACCAATTTATACCAGTTGAATTTACAAATTAATTCACTAAATCATTTATGCATTGAGACAGTGGCAGTTACAGAATCTGGCTTTCATCCTTATTGTACAAGGCTAGAAACATCAGGAGCTACAGAAGAAAAATAAGACCCTATCCTCTCCAAAATTTTTACACTAATTAAGATAAAACATATATCTATTCCACTACCAATAATCCAGGCAACATACTCTCATCTGAGGGCACTAATGGTTAAAAATGAAAGCTAATCGTCACTGAGAAGGTACTGTATGCTAGACACTCTTCCAAGGCTTTATTTGATTCCCACTGCAATCCTATGGAGTAGGTACTATAATTATCCTCATGTTATCGTTGAGAAAGTTAAGACCTGAGGCCAAGTCATGGCAGAACTGGGATTTAAATCCAGACAGTGTGACTCCAGGTAAAATAACAGCTGATACTTACTAAGTATTCATCATAAGCCAAGCAAGTGTTTATGTCCTTTGTACACATTAGGTTAATTAATTTTCATGCTTACATTTTAAACTAGGTATTAACCATTATCATTACATTATTTTCTTATAGGGATTTAATTGCCTTTCCTAAAAAATATAAATGCATTTATCTCTCAATTCCTTAAAAATAAACTCAGATTTCTGTAAACATATATTGAATAACATCATACAACGAAATTCCAGAACTCTAGTAATTTACTAAGGGTCATAAAAGTGTGCACTTTTTCCATAAGGTATGTCAGTTACATTTCAACCAGCATTTTGGTAGAAGTTAAAAAATATTTACTTATAATACTTTATTGCTTCCTCCTCAGAAAAAAAAAAAAACTGCATTTTCAGCTGTGAGAAGAGTTGCCAAATGACTAATTAGGGTCTCTGAAACTTTGTCCATTTTGTTTCATCAATATATCACATAGCCTTTAAAATAGGAAAACTTTTTTTTAAAGTAAGAAAATACTGGTACATGCACACACACACACACACACACACACACACACACAGAGAGAGAGAGAGTTCCCACTCAACTGATTAATACATAGCAAATATTTTCTATCCATAAAAAGACAAACAAAAAACATATAAACTTCAATAATCTATAACATTTCTTTGGTTGAAAGCAACCACAGAACGTTTTAGTTAAAAAAAAAATTCCTGAGTGAGATGGGGTTGAGGAAGAACAGCAAAAAAGTAAGAAAGAAATTTGGGCATGGTTTGATTTCTAACCATGATATAGGTTAGCAAGAACATGAAAATATAATAATCTTATTTAGAATTTTACCAACCCACTTTGACAGCTTATTTCATGAACTTTCAAGTATTTTTCGTCATTGTTGAGGAATGGGATATTCTGGTTAATACTTGCCACGAGTTCTTATTAACTCAATAGAACCGAGTTTCAGGATTCCTAATTAGACATCTGGCTGCTTTACATGGAGGCTGAAAAGATTTTATTTTTTAAGGGAAGTGACTAAGTGTTGTAAATACACATTTGAAATTTCTGCTAAAATACTAGAAGAAATATTACTGCTTCTCCCTTATTGCAAATTAGAGCTATAATAAATCGCTAGAATTCTGTAGTTTGTCTGAAATTAAATTAATACCTAAATATTTGCCCAAACCTTAAGTCAGAGTTCAAATGCAAAACTTTTTCTTATAATTCCCATGCTTATTTTCAATGGTTGAGAGGCAGTGCCTTCACATTTATTCTTTAAAAAAAAACACCCAACATAAAGGAGAAAAAACTTTGACATAATTTTATATTCATACAGCAAAAATCTGTGGCTCCCTCCATAGCTGAAGATCTGTTTTTTAGGAGCTCGTTAAGCATCTCCATAAGTTTGATTCCTTCATTTTCTAATCAGAGGGAACACAGCATAGAGTCATCAGTGTATAACATGTATAGAACTCTGCCCTGATGGTTTTCAACTTTCTTTGTTCTCTGGCAAAACCTTAAAACCAATCTAATTTAACTTCAACCACTTATATCTTCCAGAAGTTTTTAGATGCTTCTTGGGCAAATTATCTATTCAAGAGGCAAGGTGGGATAAGAAACGGGATATTTTGAGGTTTTTCAGACAATGGCTGTCTGAAAAATTAGAAAGGCTGATAGCCCAAACCAGCAAGCTGTGGGGATGCAAACCTTCCTCCATTGTGTCAATGGGAGGAGATAATGTTACACGTTTTCTAGAAGGCGCTTGAGTAATTTCCATCCAAAGAACTTTTATATATATATATATTCTATATATAAATGTATATTCTATATATAAAAAATATATATTCATATATACATATATATTCTTTATATAAATATATATCCATATATAAATATAGAATATATAAATATATAGAATACATAAATATATATATTTTATATATACGTATGTGTGTGTATATATATATATTCCCTGTAATTCTACTTCAGAATTTATGTCAAGGAAACAAATGAACATGTATAGATATGCATGTATAAGGATATTCATCACAATGTTCTCATAGCAACTAAGAATCCAAAATAAGCCAGTGTCCATTAATAAGGGTTTAATTAAATAAATTATATCTGTCCAAGCAACAGAAAATTACACAACTATTCAAGAGAAGATATTTATTAACATAGAGAATACACATATAGTGTTGTTGAGTGACAAAAAGGGGATTACAAATGTCGATGCCTTTTTAGAAGGAAATATGAATTTAGGTACATGTGCATAATGAACAGAAATAACCCAGAAGGCTATATGATAAAATTCTAATCATAGTTTTGTTTAGATAGGATTACAGATTATTTTCTTTTTTCTTAATTATTTAATGTACTTTCCAAATACATAAGCATATTTATTTATATATGCATACTTAGAAAAATAAAATAAGACTATTTTTGTGTTATACATACACACACACACACACACACACACACGGGGCAAAACAAAACAAAGCAAAACAAAATGAATTCCTTGAGATATTAACCATGACATGATTGCCTAACTTTATAATAAATTGCTTTAACTTCAAATTTAATAAATATTTTTGAGCAACTGTTATGTATAAGGCATAACATACTCCATGCTACCTTTGGTTCCTTCTGCATCCTTCAGCATTCTCCCTCCTCTTCTCTTCTCTGCGCTACCTCCTCTCTTTTCTCATTTCCTCTCATCCTCTTTCTATTTATTATTCCTTGGTTTCTTCTCTTTGGCTTTTTTCAAATCCCTTGATTCTACCTCTCTTCAAACAAAAACATGCAAGTTTCTTCTATACATCTCGTATAGAAGTCTCTGAAAGTCTCTGAAAGATCAGTTTACTAAACCCTTCTGCTCCTACCTCTTAAAGGAAATTTATCTGACAACACCATTAATGAAGTCCTAACCGAAGAATCCAATAGTCTCATGTGAACAAAAAACTTATTTTTGCATTTTCTTCTGGTCTTTTCTTATATTCACACACCTATACCTATAACATACGGATCCTTTTTGTATTTTCTTTCCTTTTTAACATAAGCCACTAGAAACATTATTTTTTCATATTTTCTTTCCTTTTGAATGTGTCACTCTATCTCCAATCCATTTTCATCGTAATTACCCTCAGTATTTGCTTAATATTGGATAGTTTTACTGATGGTTGAGAACCTTGACTTGGGAGTTATCCTGCTTACATTCAAGTCTTATCTTTACCACTTACTGGTTGTATAATTTTAAACTATGTGTCCTTCATGCTTCTCATCAGTTAATTGGGGGTAAATTCTACCACACAGAATATAATATCTATGTCATAGGCTATTATGAAGAATGAGGTAATGTAAACTAAGCCTTAGCATAGTGTCAAGCACATAGTAAACATTCAGTAAAAGTTACCTGTTATTACAGATTCTATCCAAAGGCACATTACTTATACACTCTCCTTTTCTGGACACTTGTTATATGAATATTTCATTACTACATGTAGGCTGAGCATCCTTATCTTAAATTCTTGGGACCAGAAGGGTTTCTGATTTGAGATTTTTTTTCTGATTTTGGGATATTCATGTAGACATAATGAGATATCTTGGGGATGGAACCCAAGTCTAAACATGAAATTCATTTACGTTTTGTATAAATTTTATACGCATAACCTGAAGGTAATTTTATATAATATTTTAAATAATTTTGTGCATGAATCAAAGCTTTTATTTTATTTCCTTTTGTGGGTGTGCTTGAAGGGGAATCTGGACTTGCATGGAAAAGATACACTGCAGTTGAAGGGGGCTGAGAGGATTTTCTTTTCCCTCTAGGATGCTGAATAAACCATGTTGTGCAACTGTGTTTTGACGGCGACCCATCATGTGAGGTCAAGTGTGGAATTTTCCACATGTGGTGTCATATAAATGCTCAAAAAGTTACAGGTTTTGGAACATTTCGGATTTCATATTTTTGAGATAGGGATGCACAACCTGTATAAGGAAAGTTGCAGTGAGCATTTGACACAAATAATACTTTCTCTCTCTTTTAGATTGTTTGGTTTAATTTTTAAACACAATTCCCTAAGAAAAAGTTCTCAGAATTGGAATGGGGGGGGCAAAAGAGTCATGGGCAATTCTGGGCCACTGCTCTTCAAATGACGGTTCTTTTCTGAATTAGCATCTGCAGCTGTGCATATACAAGTTCTCCCAACATAACCAACATCGAGTAGCCTCATGTCTTTCAATAATCAGTAATTTAATAGTTGTACACTTGTACTCCATTGTTATTTCAATAAGCATATTTTTGTTTTTCTGTTGTGACCAGTCTTTGAAATGCTTATCCATTTATTAAAATTTATCTTTCATAAATCCTCTTTAATATTTAAAACTACACTATTTTCCCCACAAAACTTCGGTCACTCTCATCTAACAATGGTACCTCTGCATACCAGTTTCTCAGGACAAAAGCTTGGGCTCATCCTTGACTCTCCTCTCCCACACTTTATACCCAATCTATCAGCAAGTCTCTGGCTTTTTCTTCAATTGAATATGCAATATGATTCAATCTAAGATAACCCATGCTACAAAGGGGCATGAATGAATTTTTTTGTTGCTATCTATAACTGTTATACCTCTTGATTATGGTGGTGATCACTGGAGTGTATACATTTCTCAAAACTCATTGAAATGTACACTTAAAATGGATGAATTTTCTATACATAGCTTATACTCCAATAAAGCTGACTTAAAATTTTTCTCTTGCAAGAAAATTTTGCAATTTACAGTACTTTGCTTTCTGTGTTTTAAAAGAAAATCCTGTTCTCAATATTTTTAAGTTTCCATCCTTGATTTCTACCTAGACCTAGATTAATAATAATAATAATAATTTGCAGCATTTTCAAAAAGCTGAAAATACGTGAAGTGCTCTCCTTGCTTGGTCATGTCATAAGAAATTTGCTTCTCCACAAGGCGTTGAGTCACGTAATCTATTCTGCAGCTATTCCATCTGCCAAGAATGCCAAGTGGGACAGTTGTCATCTGTTTTTGAAGCACCCAGTGCTCCAGTGCCCTCCTGAGTAACTGTGATGACTCCCTCACAAATTGTACCCCTAGGGTCTCAATGCAGTTGGCCATACACATCAGTTTTGATTTTGAGGATGAGTGAATATTCTGTGAATGCCATAGAGAAGCAACACTGTAGGCAATTTGCACTTTAACACGAGTTAGCTAATCCGATGTCTAAAGTTCCCAATGCTCCCATGGAAATAAGACTTAAGTTAGGAGAAAGGAACAAATCTAGAGAAAAAACAGCTTTCAGGAAGGTGTGGGATAAAGTATTTGGGGAAATTAGCACAAACGCTGCGTCCCTAGAAAATAAGAGGCTGAGGCTGAATTAGAAGCAAGATCCTCAGGAAGCAAATCCAGGACACCTTGCTTTATCATTGGCTTTGGCTCCCACCTGTGTTGTAACTTCTGCAAATAACTATAGCTGCTAGAAAGAGCTGAGTTCTTCATGGTCCCTGGACATTGAACTACAGGCTACCCCTTTGGGAGCTGGGGCAGTTTATAATAACTAATTTCAATTTTTTGTTGTTGTTATTTAACCCTAGCTAGTTATTAGCAAAACCAGGATTTAAATCTGGGATTTCTGATCCCAAAACTCTTTTCCTGTCCACTATGTCAGGCTACCTCATAAACCATTAAGTAGGAGTTTCTATAAATAATAATAATAACACAGCAATAGCATCAACCAACACCAAAACTGCTGTTACTAACAATTATGGAGCATTAGTTATCTGGCAGGCATTGTGAAGTCCAGAAACTTGGAGTTACTGTTGATCTATTGCTATAACCTTTTGATTTTGCTTCCTAAATATTTGTCAAACCCATTTCTTCATCCCTGTGGCCTTATTCTGAGCACCTCACTTGACTGCTGAAATTACCTCCTGGCCAGTTACCACTTTGATCTTCTTCTAAGAATGGCCCACATTTCATCCAGGAAAATCTTTTCAAAACACAAATTCTATTATGCTTCTTTCATGCTTAAAACTCCACAGTGACTTCCCGTTCCTGTTAGGACAAAGAACAGACGTCCTTAATGTTGCCCAAAAGACCCCCACCTCCACTCTGCTCTCTAATCCCATTCCTCTCCACCTCATTCTCTGACTTTCAGCTTTCTTGTTCTGTGAATGTGCCCTCCAGCCAAAAAGGACTTTGTCCTCGCTCTTCTCTCTCTCTGGAATGAAGTCCCCACTGCTATATTGCCTTACCCTCTAACCTATGTAGCTCCTCAGCTCAAGCATTATTTCCTCAAGGAAGTTCATCCTGATTCCATATTCTGGTTGGTCTCATTTATTGCAAATTTTCATAAAGCAGTGTTCCTTTTCTCCAGACCTCTTATTTCAGTTTGTAACAGTACATTTGTTAGTGTGGTTTTTGAACTGTTTTCTCTCCTAAACTGAAAGCTACTTGAGAATAGTAAGTTTGTCTCTTTAGTTCGTATTTCATCTCTAGTAACCCCCACATAATATTCATTTAATAAATATTTCTTAAATCAATACTTCTAAGAGATAAGTACCATGATTATGCCTATGTTACACAATGCAACTGAAGACAGGTAAACGTTAAAACTATAAACTAGGACCAGGTACAGGCTCATGCCTGTAATCCCAGTGATTTGGTAGGCTAAGGCAGGAGGATTGCTTGAGCCCAGGAATTTGAGGCTGCAGTAAACTATTAATTGAGCCACTGCACTCCAGCCTGGGAGACAGTCTGAGACCCTATCTCTGTATATTTTTAAAATTATAAACTGTACATTTTAATTGCATTGTGGAATGTGCTGACTGTGTTGGTAATGTGAGTTAGTGAACGTTGACACAGACTCCCTTTTCTGGTTTGCTCGTTGTCACTCAGTGGCAGGACAGATGGGAAAGAATGGGAAACAGCTTTGATAAAATACCATGAGGTGAGAAAGGTTCAAGCACAGTTTCTGCTAGAGTCCCAGGGAGGTAAATTGCACTAAAAACAAATGAGAACAATACTGATCTTTCAGGAAGTATTTATGAAAATTAAATTATATGACAGCATAAACCCAGAAATTCCATTCCAAGGTGTTTACCCAAGAGAAAGGAAAATACATATTCACCAAAATACTTGTACATAAAAGTTCATAGCAGCTTTACTCACAATAACTAAGACCTGGAAGCAGTTTACTTGTCTGTCAGTAAGAAAATGGAAAACTACACTTCGGTATACTCATACAATGGAATGCTATTCATCAATAAAAAGGAACAAAGTACTGAAACACACAATAACATAGTCAATTTCATCAATATTATGGTAAGCTAAAAAAGTAAGGAAAGACACAAAATGAACAAATCCCATTGGATTCCATTTATAAGATGTTCTTGATAATGCAAAGCTATTTTTTGCAAAGTAAAAATTGACTAATCAATAATAATAATAATTAGAACTGTGGTTGCCTCTGCAGGGGGAGGGGACAAGGATTGCCTAAAAAGAGGGATGAGGGAACACTCTGGGGTAATGATCACATTTTATACCTTGAAAGGGATTTAAGTTACATAGATTTTATTTGTCAAAAATTAGCAAATATTGAATTAAGGTAAATGTATTTCATTGCATGTAAATTCTATCACAAAGAAAAATAAAACTGTAAACAAATACTAAACTAATGATGTGCATGCTGGCATATTCACGGGGAGTATACTGGTGGCTATAATTTACCTAGAATTCCTTGCAAAGCAATTCTAAGGTGGATTGATGGAAGGATGAGTAGATAAATTTGTAATAAAACATGTATAGTAAAATGTTAATGGTAGAATTTGGTGGTGGTTGTATATGAGTATCACTATAACATACTTTCAACTTTTTTGTATATCCAAATATTTTTACAACACAATATTGAAAAAAATCAAATGGGAGCAGCTGTCATCAGTGATCTTTCACTGGTTAAATATATTAGAGTCTTCTCCATTGCTTCAGTCTAAGGAAAATTCTCTGGTGAAAGCTATGAGGTTATCTGACTGTAACTGGAATTCGTTCTCATGGTTTGGCCTGGTCTGGGCTGCAGTTTATTATTACTCCTTTCTTAACATGCTCTTCTTTCTCGTCCTGTGACTCCTGCTTTTCTGTTCTCCTTTCTACTTCCATGTGACTCCTCTTTCTCTCTTTTAGGTTGCTCTTCCTTCTCCTTCTCACTAAATATAGATCTGTATTCTTTTTTCTCTCAATGACATCTCCTGTGAGAATTCCTCTCAGTTTCGTTTCTTCAATTATAGTATTCACTCCAATAATTGCCAAATCTATTGCCAGCCCCACCCTCATTCCAGAATATCAGACGTACACCTAAACTGCTTTCTGGTAAATTCCATCTGGGTATTCCCAGAATCTCACACTAAAACCTCTATATCTCTGTAACCATCCTCTGTTCTCAGCTTGTGTTTCTCCAACTTCAAGGCCTCTTTGACACCTCCTCCCACCCCTCAGTCTATGTAGCCAGTGAGTAGCCACCATCTATCAGGCAGACTTCCTAAACTTCCCAAACACCCCTCCCGCCATCTTCAGACCTTCTGTTGCTACCCTAGTTAATTGGTTTATTTTTCCATAGTTTGTAGCAACAGTCTCCCAACTGGTCTTCTGCTTCCTATGTCTCCTGTTTTTCTTTTTCCTGACAATGATCTTTCTAATGCCCAACTATAGGAATGTAATTCTTCAGCCAAAATATTTTTGATGATTTCTTGTTGCCTAGAGAGTGAAACTCAAGCTTCTTGGCCAGCCTTTCAAGGTCACAGTGTGGCTTAAACTGAGTCTTTTAACCCCTTTTCCCAGCACTTCCATAATCTCCCAATCCTATGTTCCACACAGATGAAACCACTTGTTTCCCAGTCCCATCCAGAGACTCCTTCTCATCCATTTAGGCGCAACTGAAATGTCTTGTAAGTGTCCCTGAGCTTTCCTGATGGAAAGAATCTTTCTTATCTCTGGACATGCATAGTGCATTCTTTGTCATGCTCTTAGGGAACGGGGCACTTTCTCTTCTGTATTATAATTCCCCATGTGTAATCAGCTGCCAGCTCCTTGAGGAGAAAAGTATCTATATTTGGTTAATTTTTTATTCCTCATAGTGCCTAGAAAAGAGCCTTGCAGAGTTAAAACTAAATGAACATTTATTGATTGAACTAATAAAAACCACAGGAAGGAGAAACGTAAGTTAAATAGAAATACGGGTGTTTAAACATAGATCATTCTTCACCACTTCTATTACTAGATAGTTAACTTTTTTCATGTGTGAATTCTTGCTCAACCACTTAATTTCCCTTTGATGCAATTATCTTTATACAAGTCACTTTTTTTAAACCACTGGTGAAGGTTTCTTTTTGTGTATGGATTATAGAGCACAGTGGTATCTTTCATGGTCCAGATAAAAGCACAACATCAAAAATCGGAATTACTATATTGATGAGTGTATACATATTTATGTTCAGCTATTTCACCCAAACACTTAGGCTTAGGCAGATAGCTGGGTATTACTGGACATTCGACCCAGAATAGTGCTGTTTCAATGTGGGCTTTATTAGGAAATTGGTATAAGATTACAGTCTCTTGTTACCTTCTCTTTTAATCTCAAATTAATAAATAGCTTCATATTGCAAAGAAAGAAAACTTTTATACTATAATCCAGTTGTTTCAAAAATATAAATAGTAATTATTTGTTAAATAGGGCCAAATTTAAGGAAAAAATGGCCCTTTATTAAAAACAAAATACTGGAGAAATTTAGAGCTACAAGTGATTTTGGGTACTTTAAACGAACCATTTCATTATGATGTTAGAAAACTGAAATCTGGAAATGTAAGTCATTGGTTAAGAGAAGGTGGTTAATTAAAAGGATCGATAGGGGAACTAGGCACCTGAATCCCCAACCAGGGCTCCTCACTGCTCTGTTCCATGTCTTTCAAGAGACTGTGGAGTAAAAGAGTTGTCTGAAGGTTGTTTTTCCCATCTTCCCCTATAACCACAATAATAAACAAAAATTCACAATTATAATTTGTCTTTTCATGTGCCAGACACTGAGAAATATAATTTATATACATGATCACTTTATTAGTCCTGCTATAACTGCATACTGAGATATGATTAATTCCATTTCACAGATGATAAAACTAGGCTCATAGTGGTGGGAATCAAATAACCAACAGTTCCTGCCTCAAAAAGTTCACAATTTTGTGCAGGAGAAAAGAGTTCACAATTTTGTGCAGGAGAAAAATATTGGAAAGGTAATTCCACTTTTTTCTCAAAGTTTCATTAGGAGGTTTCTAAAGTGCCTTTGTTCACCACAATCAAAATCTAATTAACTATGTTACAATGATCCTGGTTTAAGGTAGAGGAGGAAGAGATCTTTCCTATCATCCTCATGGGGTTTCTTAAATTATTATAATTATTTTTAAGTTCCGGGATACATGTGCAGGATGTGCAGGTTTGTTACATAGGTAAACATGTGCCATGGTGGTTTGCTGCACCTAACAACCCATCAGCTAGATATTAAACCCAGCATGCATTAGCTCTTTTTTCCTAATGCTCTCTGCAACTCCCACCATCCCCCAACAGGCCCCTGTAAGTACTGTTCCCCTCTCTGTGTACATGTGTTCTCATTGTTCAGCTCCCACTTTTAAGTGAGAACAAGCAGTGTTTGGTTTTCTGTGCCTGTGTTAGTTTGCTGAGGATAATGACTTCCAGCTTCATCGTGTCCATGCAAAGGGCATGATTTCATTCCTTTTTATGGCTGCATAGTATTCCATGCTGTATATGTACCACATTTCTTTATCCAGTCTGTCACTGATAGGCATTTAGGTTGATCCCATATCTTTCCTATTGCAAATAGTGCTGCAATGAACATACACGTGCATGTATCTTTGTAACAGAATAATTTATATTCCTTTGAATATATACCCAGTAATGGAAGTGCGGGGTCAAATGTTATTTCTTGTTCTAAATCTTTGAGGAATCGCCACACTGTCTTCCAGAATGCTTGAACTAATTTACATTCCCACCAACAATGTAAAAGCATTCCTGTTTCTCCACAACCTCACCAGCATCTGTTTTTTCTTGACTTTCTAATCATTGCCATTCTAATTGGTGTGAGATGGTATCCCATTGTGGTTTTGATTTGCATTTCTCTAATAATAAGTGATGTTGAGCTTATTTTCATGTGTTTGTTGGCCGCATGTATGTCTTTTTTTGAGAAGTGTCTGTTCATATCCTTTGTCCACTTTTAAATGGGGTTGTTTGCTTTATTTCTTGTAAATTTACTTAAGTTCCTTGTAGATTCTAGATATTAGACCTTTGTCAGATGGATAGATTGTAAAAATTTTCTTCCATTCTGTAGGTAGTCTGTTCACTCTGATGATAGTTTCGTTTGCTGCGCAGAAGTTCTTTAATTTAATTAGATCCCATTTGTCAATTTTTGCTTTTGCTGCAATTGCTTTTGGTGATTTCCTCATAAAATCTTTGCCTATGCCTATTCCCTGAATGGTATTGCCTAAACTTTTTCTAGGGTTTTTATAGTTTTGGGTTTTACATTTAAGTCTTTAATCCATCTTGAGTTAATTTTTGTATAAGGTGTAAGGAAGAGATCCAGTTTCAGTTTTCTGCATATGGCTAACCAGCTCTCCCAGCACCATTTATTAAATAGGAAATCCTTTCCCCATTGCTTGTTTTTGTCAGGTTTGTCAAAGATCAGGTGATTGTAGATGTGTGGCTTTATTTCTGAGTTCTCTATTCTGTAACATTGGTCTACGTGCCTATTTTTGTACCAGTACCATGCTGTTTTGGTTACTGTAAAATCCTCAATAACATATTGGCAAACTGAATCCAGCAGCACATCAGAAAGCTTATCCACCACGACCAAGTTGCTTTCATCCCTGAGATGCAAGGGTGGTTCAACATATGCAAATCAATAAACATAATTCATCACATAAACAGAACTAAAGACAAAAAACACATGATTATCTCAATAGATGCATAAAAGGCCTTTGATAAAATTCAACATCCCTTCTTGTTAAAAACTTTCAATAAGCTAGATATTGAAGAAACACACCTCAAAATAATAAGAGCCATGTATGACAAACCCACAGCCCATATCATACTGAATGGGCAAAAGCTGGAGGCATTCCCTTTGAAAACTGGCACAAGACATGGATGCCCTCTCTTACCACTCCTATTCAACATAGTGTTGGAAGTTCTGGCAAGTCAATCAGGAAAGAGATAAAATAAAGGGTATTCAAATAGGAAGAGAGAACATCAAATTATCTTTGCTTGCAGATGACATGATCCTGTATCTAGAAAACCCCATCATCGCAGCCCTACAGCTTCTTATGCTGATAAGTGACTTCAGCAAAGTTTCAGGATACAAAATCAATGTGCAGAAATCACAAACATTCCTATACATCAATAACAGACAAGCAGAGAACCAAATCATGAATAAAATCCCATTCACAACTGCCACAAAGAGAGTAAAATACCTAGGAATACAGCTAACAAGGGAAGTGAAGAACCTCTTCCAGGAAAACTAAAAACCACTGCTCAAGGAAATCAGAGAGAACACAACCAGCTGGAAAAACATTCCATGCTTATGGATAGGAAGAATCAATATCGTAAAAATGGCCATACTACCCAAAGCAATTTATAGATTCAATGCTATTCCCATTAAACTGCCAATGACATTCTTCATAGAATTAGGAAAAACTATCTTAAAATTCATATGGAACCCAAAAAGAGCTCGCATAGCCAAGACAATCCTAAGCAAAAGGAACAAAGCTGGAGGCAGTCTCATTTTTTAAATTATTTTTGGCGTATTTCATGAAGCTGATGTGCACTCCTTACACTAACTGCGGCAGAAACTTTTATTCCTTCTTTCATGTATTTGCTATTTGTTATTCTGTCCCAGGTTACTGCACATACATGCACTAACCTGCAATGATTTAGCGCCTTAGACATGTTTGTTACTAGACAAATTAATGCAAGTAGGGTGATAAGTGGCACAGCAGTACTTTTAGAAGACAATTAGAGGGGAAAAAAGTAATTGATATTCTGGGGGTGCAGTATTAGGTTGTCTTTGGTGGCTTGAGTTTTATTTCTTTCTCCCATGCTGGGATTCAATTTCTGGGATTCCATGCAGAAATTGAATTCCTTCCATTTTCATGATACTGAAGTGAATACAATTGTATTTCCCCGGTACCTTGTTAGGAAAAATTTGGGTTGGCTAGTTGTGTTCATTCCAGTACACTGCCAGCATGGGCCCAGTTTGAACTCCCATGCAATTCCACTCTGTGTAGAAGGCTACTGTCACAAATGACACACATAAGGAATTTCACACATAAGGAAAATCTATTCCATGACCTTCTTTCTAATCATTTAAAACAAACTTTCTTCTCAGCACCACTGTTCCTGCGCTATCATCCATCTGTCCTCCGCTACTTGTTGTTAGCCAGCAGTGGAAGGGAGAAGTGGATTTGAAGAAGTCTTAATGGTAGCAACTCTGGTCACGGTCTTGGTGACTTACTGCTGTATTAAGACTCATAAAATAGCTGCCTAATACTTGATTTCTAAAAATCTCCTTTCCTCTGAAGTAAAATGGATAGAATAACAGTGCCCACCTTGTGAGCATGAAATTGGATAATACAATGCTAAGTATAGAGCATATCACACACTGGTACTGAATACACTTTAGCAATTACTTTGTAATTCCATCATAATTTCGCCATCCAATAGACAGCAGAGACTGGAGGCAAAGACTTGGGGCAGAAAAAAGTTTGAAGATAGTTACAAACCAGAGAAAGCCAAGATAGCACCGTGACAGCAGTTACAGACTATTCCTCTTTGCTTTATTGCCAAATCTGTCCTTGAAATGCCTACAGATCTTGGGTTTATGAGCAAAGCTTCAGTTATTCATAATTTGCAATCAAAATGTAGGCATTAAGACAAGGATAGAAAGGGATAGACCATCATCTTTTCATCTGCCTTTGTATACATGGACAGAGGAGAAGCAGGATACCGAGACAGGTCAAAGGGGTGAGGTGTATCTCTCCACGTGCACACCAACACTACTCTTTACAGCATTGCTGTTGGCCAACCAAAAGGCTGACATTTTTCTTTTCTTCAACTTGGGAAACGCTTGGCAGATAATAGCATACCATATGAATGGGAAAGATTGGATGTAAATTTGATCTTCAAAAGGTGGGGGGAGTGGATAACCTTGGGGGGAAAAATACAGTTTTCACATAACAGGTCCTTGCATTGACAGGAAGTGTCCTAGATAAAATGCACAGCCTATTTGTTAGAGAAGTGTGCTGATTCCTGATGGGAACAGATATAGATGTCATGTGATACAATAAACATCTGGCATTGTCAACTGAGGGCACGTGGTCTTGACCTCCAAGGTAAGCTTGGTCTTAGGTGAGGTTCTTCTCTGTTAAGGGGAAAATGTGATTCAGTCCATACACATTCCTTTCCATTTCTTATCAGAGATTCAAACAGGAGCTAATACAGTCCTTGGAACTATATTAGGATAATAAATAATCAGTGTTTGTGATGCCACCTTTGTGTCCCAGCAACAGCCATAGCATAATGAACTTGCACTTCTGGCTTCCCAGACATGCTCTTCCCAACTCTACAGGGAGAGAGACAATATGTGACAGGCTCACAAGAATTCTCACATTGGAGAATGAGAATTCTGCAAGTTAATGAAAGTTTTAATAAAGTTCATGGAAGTTTTAACTTGCAAAAATTTTTAACTTGCTTAAAAATTAAACTACTTAATATTCTAGAAACCAGTAGGTAAAAATCCCAGTATTCCTTTTCTTAAGCAATGTATTACATAATTAGCAGGTATATGGAAAGTTGGTGTATATGTGCTAGGAAAATATGGTTTAAGCAATCACTTCTTGGGTCAACCTGCTGCAAGTAATCTAAGGCAAACTATTTGGAAAAATGATGCCTTTGACTGCAATTGAAGCATATGAAAATTGTTGACTGGAAACTAAAGGTTAGTGAGCACAGCAACCTCAGACAGCAGAGTAAGATGCCCAGGCAGAGAAGGCAGATCTGGCATCCATGGTGACTCCTGGAACCATCTGCAGAAATGAAATTTGGAGGAAGGTGTGCCATTTACCACCAGCAGTGTTTCCCATCCACCTGGATATAAACCCTGGCCATCACCCTGAAATCTGACCAGAATTAGTAAGGGATATTTCATAGCCACAAAAGACTTGGACTCTGCAAAGTAAGGATGCTTATTAAAATGGTGTTTAGATTGGTGGAGCCATTGATAATTTCAGATGTTGGAATTTGTTCCAAAGGGAAACAGTGTAGCTGACATCAGGTGAAATATATAGATAAGGATAGTGAGAAGGGGATAGTGAGAAGGTTACCTCTGGAAATCTAAGCCTAGCCTTTGAGTTTCTCTTGGAGGATGAGCAGGGCTCAACCTTTCTTTTCTGTTGTTTAGATTGTTTGAAGTTGTAGTGCTTTGTCAGGAAAAGTCAAGTCTGGGAGGATGACAGCCTGTTGATTTCAGGGAAGAAGAAACAAGGAACTACCTTGCCTACCATGTGCTCAACATGTGCTTGGCAGTTTGTGTCCATTATTTCCTGTAATGATCACATGAATCTCATGCAGGTGGTATTAATATTAGCCCTATTTTATAGCTGCATAAACTGAGGTTTAAAAATAGAAGTAACTTGCCCAAGATTACCCTCCTATTTCATGGCAGAGCAGGGCTTTGAACTAACTCATGTCTATCTGACTTCAAAGTCTATTGCCTTCACAACGGCATTTTTACTTCCCTCTGTGATCATTTCCTAAGTGCTTACAATGGGTAAGGCAGTGTTGTAGATTTTATGTCTATCTCACAGAATATCCTCAACTTCCAGAGGGTAAAATAGAGGCTCAAAAGGGTGACATGTCTGTACTAAAAAAAATGGTACATATTACAGTCAGTGCTAGAATATTCTGTCTTTCTTGAGCCCTAACCTTCCTGAATTGAGAGTTGAACAAGAAGAAAGGGGAGTAATTAGCCCTCTTGCCCTGGGCCTGTACAATGACAGTAAACGTTTGCACAGCTCTTTATAGTTAACAAATCATTTTCACATACAGTTATTTCATCTAAGCCTTGATTAACTCCTGAAGAAAGTAGTGATATTCCTTTCACTTTCCAGATGAAAAGGTGGTTTGTAAAGATTAAGTGACTCTCTCTCTAACACTTAGTAAGCCAAGAAGGGCTGCATCTTTGGTCTTTTGACTATAGATCTCATTACCATTCCTTCAACATTCATTGTGTACTGCCTACATGTCAGCATTGTGATGAGGACTGGGAGCCGAGAGGTGAATAAGGCACCGTTCTGGCTTTTCAGGAGCTCATAGTATAATGGGAGATGCAGCTGAACAAACCAGATAATTCCAGTAGAATGTAGTAAGCCTTTACTCTTAGTTAATACAGCCATGGTATTCTGACAGGGAACTTGGGAATGAGGCCCACTTGGCAGAACTATTAAGGTACTCATAGTAGGACTGACTCCTTATTACAGTCTAGACTTTGTCAACAGCAGTATTTTTGTTATGTGTGTGAAAAGTAAAGGGTAACTAAGTTCCCACTGAAGTCAAGAGAGAATTGATTACTGGAGGGAGGGAAAGTTCTTTTCAGGGTTTCAAATATTTTCCTATTATTATCCCAAATGTCTTCCCAGTTTCATGATCAGTACATCATGCTTTTCTCTTCCACAGGTTCCTCTCAGAAACTGTTATTAAATATGTAGAAGGAAACACATGTCCTTGATGAAGTAAAAAAAAAAAAAAAAAAAAAAAAAAAGACTTTGGAAGTTGAAAATAATGGCAAATGGGGAATGATACAGTTTTGCACGGGTTCTAATAAAAAAAGTCTCAGAAGAGAAAAAAACAATATTTTCATAAAAATCCCTTTTGGAAAGCAGCCAAACAGGCTAGGTCAATTCTAGCTTGGAGGCAAGCCACTGTGACTATTCTGAGATTTCCAAGCAGGACAGCCACAGGGGTGAAGTGCAGCTGGAAGAGAGGGAGCCAAAAGTTTCATCAGCAAAGACTTCATCTTGACTTGTTTTGCAAAGAAACAAAGATGGGGAGGTCTTTGCTCTTCCTCAGGGATGTGTTGAATATTCAAAAATATTAATTTTGGAGCAACAGTGCCTACAATTTTGGAAACAAGCTAAGTCAGAGCTATGGTTGATTCAATTGGCAGAAAGCTCCTCTGAATCTCCTGAGGATGCCCATTCTAAGTCCCCACGGCCCTTCAACAAGAAACCAAAACGACACAACATACAGACCAGGAAGTCTCCAGATGGACTACAATCTCTGGGCACCCCCAAATGTCCAACGCAAACCATAATCCAGCATTTAAGATGAGCCCAGAATTTTTAATAATTGCAAGGGAAATAGCTTAATTTGACAATCCACCAAGTGCTGCAAGTATAGGTAGGGTGTTTTCAGCCTTACAGATGGCCCTTCCAGAATACAGGGCCAGTTCTACACAACAGTGTCCCTAGCATTTTTATGCACTTTGATGCCCTTGTTCTCTACCTCCAGATACTAGGTTTAATCCTATTCTGCAGCACCCCACTCTGAATCATCATCACCAGACAGCTTCCTCTTTTGTACTCCCAACTGAAGGCTTGACTGTACAACTCCCTTGGTACTTTCTGCTAAGTAGCTGTTTATTTGAATGCATAAAAGTGTAAACAGAAACAGAGGTTCTATGTGTTCTTTCTCCTAGAAGTATTCATATTATTAACTTTAGAATTAATGAATTAATTGAAGAGAATTATTAATTAATGGGGGGACTTTTAGGAACCAGGAAGGATTGGAGAGGCTATCAGAGGGTACCTCTGTTGTAAGACAGAGATAGTGACTGTTTAGATCAATTTCTGAGTAATTTCAGCTCTGTTTCCAGGAATATACTTAAGAAAATATTTTGGTCACCCATGGTAGGAATTTTTTTGAGACAGGGTTTTGCTCTGTCGCACCAGCTGGAGTGCAGTGGTGCAATCTTGGCTCACTGTAACATCTGCCTCCCAGATTCAAGCGATTCTCCTGCCTCAGCCTACCGAATAGCTGGGATTACAGGCACCCACCACCATGCCTGGCTAATTTTTGTATTTTTAGTAGACATAGGGTTTCACCATGTTGGCCAGGCTGGTCTTGAACTCCTGACCTCAGGTGATTCACCTGCCTCAGCCTCCCACATGGTAGGATTTTAACTTATGGAGTTCCATCACAAAAGGAAACAAAAAAATTGTTCATGTTTTGTATTTTCTTCCAGTCCTAGGTTGCAGGAATCAACATTGTAAAAATTTCAAAAATTTTCACAAATTGATTTGTAAATTTGATGGACAGAGCTATGGATAGACATATGATAAGTATAAAAGTAAAATGTTAATGGCAGAATCAAAGTGATGAATATGAATGTGTTCACTATAAAATTCTGTCCACTTTTTCATATGTTGAAAGTTTTTATAATAAAATGTTAGGAGAAAATATGTTACTGTTATAACAATAATTATAGAAAAGTATTTGTTTCTCAATATTGATACTTATTTTACAATAATTTATTTTAAATTGGAATTACTGAGTCAAATGTATGAGTATTTCAAGGGTTTTAATATTTATTATAAAATGTTTTCCCAAACATTTGTTTCAAGTTATGCTTCCCCCAGTAGAGTAGACTGTTGGGAGAGCATTTCTTAAAAATATAAACAACTTTATTGTTACAACTGGCACACAGTGAAATTTACAAATCTGAAATGTACAGCTCAGCAAGTTTGTATAAAGGCATGTACCTGTGTAACCAACACCACTAACAAGATACAGACAGTTTCCATCACTGTAGAGGGTAGAGAATGCCCTCATGTTTCTTACCAGCTGTTCCCTATCCACCCCACCTCAGCCAACAATTCTGCTAATTTCTTTTTACCAAGATTAGGCTGATATTTTCTAGAGTTTCATGTCAATTAAGTGATACAGTGTATACTATTCTGAGTCTGTCTTCCTTTTCTTGGTATGTTTTAAGGATTCTTCCATGTTATTTCATGTTTTTGTAGTACGTTGTTCCTTTTTATTGCTGAATAGTATTTCATTGTATAGATAAACTATAATCTGTTTATTAATTCTCTTGCTGATGAACAAGAGATAGCTTTTAAATTTTTTAAATATTACAATTCTGTGTATCCTGATTCCATTCATATAAAAAAGTAATTGTGTGCATTAGACCAAGATCTTTGAAGTCAATGGCTGTGCACAAATAAATGGATAATGTGTAGAGTTTTAGGCATCTGTCAGGTCAGAGGAAAGATACCTGCAGGAAGGTGAAACTGCAGGCACCTGGTATTACCTAGAGGTTGGAGCTCCACAGACACAGAAATAGAACTTTAAAGTTGTTCTTTTTCTACAATGTATTTCTCTTTAAAAAAATAAATGATCTATAAGAAAAGACCCAATATATTATGGCCAATTTCTATTTTCCTTTTTTTAAATAAATAAAAGAATCTTTAGTATGTATTTGCTTAACATTTATCCTGGATACGGCACAAGCTTCTTTTATTGCAGCTAATGGGAATATTTACTCATGAATTGAAACTTCCTATGTTAATTATATTATATTGTTTCCTTTTTGGCATATGTTTGGAACAGCATATGAAAATTTCCCATGAGAAAAACATTTATTTTGTCTTCTTTTTAAACATTTTTACTACAACTTAACCAGTAATGCGTTCTATTTTTAATTTTCATAAAATTAGTTTATATAATAAATGAAAAGCATCCGGTCAAAATTACAAAAGGGTATCTTAGAATTTTAGGAGTAGAAGGGACCCTTGAAGTCATTTTGCTTAAATTTCTTACTGTGCAATTAAAGAAAGTGAGGCCCAGAGAGATTACATGAATTGTGGAAAGTCCCACAGCTAGCTGCATGAGACCTGGGGCCCAACCTTTGGCCTGCGGGGGCCCAGTCCATTTTCTATTGGTACTCCATTACTTTGCCTCTCTGTGGGCTGATGCCAGGTGGTCTTATCTAACCCAGGTCCTGAGGATCATGGACTGTTTTCAAGTGCAGAGGGAATTCATCAAGATCAAAGTGAAAGTGTCTCCCCACCTCCTTCTCTGACTGTGCAGCCCACTTACCTTCTAGCCCTGAGGCTACAAAGTCACAGCCTCCCTGTATTTTGCTGTATGTGCATGTCTCAAATGTTGGGCCATTCCAAAAGTCTAGCTTCAAACTTTAGTTGCATTACAAGAATGCATCAAGCTCAACACCTATGAAGCTTTAATAATTTTTAATTTTTATTTTTGAAAACTTTATGGTCTTATAACAGCTCCAATTATTCAGAATGTCCATCATCAAAGGCAACAAAAAAAGAGGAATGTATGAAATATCCAACTCATAGCAATAAATTCAAACTTAACTATTAGGCCCATCTTGCATCACTATAAAGAAATACCTGCGACTGGGTAATTTATAAAGAAAAGAAATTTAATTAACTCATGATTCTACAGGCTGCGCAAGCATGGTGCTGGCATCTGCTCGGCTTCTGGGAAGGCCTCAGATAACCTTTTCTCCTTGAATGTGAAGGGAGGGCAAGCGTATCACATGGCCAAAGCAGAAGGAAGAGCAAGAATGGAGCAAGTGAACACACTTTAAACCACTAGATCTCCTGAGAGGCTCACTTACTACTACTTTTAGGACAGCACCAAACCATGAGGGATACCCACTCCCATGACCCCAAACACCTCCCGTTAGGCCCCATTCCCAACACTGGGTATTACATCTCAACATGAGAGTTGGAGGGGACATCCAAAATATATAAATGACACTTTCAGAAATAAATAACTTCCCAAATGAAAAAAAAAGAAGTGACAGAATTTGGAAAAGGCAAAGGCTGGTTTCTGTATTAAATAACCATAAAGCAGGAAGGTGAATGATTGTGTTCACACAAAGCTTTGGTTCAGACTCAACCTTTAGGTGAAGCAAGGTAACCGCAAATGGAGAAATCTTGAGTACGAGACCTCCTTAGCATCCTATGGCACTGAGGTGTCCCTAGCTTTATGCCTTGCAATGTTCTTGGCTAAAGGCTTAGAAACACCTTTTTGATAGTGGAAGAGAAGAGTTTGATGTAAACTCACAGTCCGCTACCTGTTAGACTCTTTAGTAGGGTAGTGGTTCTCAAAGTTGTTCAGGCAGGTAACCAGAAGATGTGATGCTCTGTGTAAAGAAAGAGCCACAGAGCACTAACTGATTTCATTCCACCAAACACACGGAATTCTTACCAGCAGAAAATATGACTCTGCTGTATGTAAACAATGTGAAATAATAGAATCATAGCCACAAGGACACTATCCACAAAAAAGCACAGCATCACACTAAGCACCTTTGGCTACTTACAAGTGCTTTCTGTTTTTCCAAAGAGCAAAGCCTAAGGCAAACTGAAAAGAAGCGATTCTATTTGCCCTATTTTTTTGTCTCCAGTGATCTGTGAAAACAGACCCATTATTTTAGCAGCTGGACAATTCCACCCAATACTCTGTTGGAAAACACTTTGAGAGCCACTATTTTAGAAAAAAAAAAAAAATTCTCCTCAAAGGGTCCTGGATTCTTCTTTTTTCTTCTTCTTTATTACTTCCATCCTCCATTTCAAGCACACAACACGCTAAGGCTCTTTCTAAAACTTCCTTTGTAAAAAATAATTATTATCGTTATTCAATAAATGTCTTCACAATGAGATGTACATAATATTAAGGCAAAATGTTTGATCATATGCAAGGATATTTACTTGTTTAATAAAAAGAATAAATAGTAGTAAGTTAAATAAATGAAGCTCTAATTATAGGCATCAATTAGCAAGGTAAGGAGCTCAAACTTCAGCCAGTGAGGACAGGGAAAGACAAGAGCACTGAGCTCTCATAAGAATGAAAGGCGACAGGTTGGGCGTGGTGGCCCACACCTGTAATCCCAACACTTTGGGAGGCCAAGGTGGGTGGATCACCTGAGGTCAGGAGTTCGAGATCAACCTGGCCAACATGGTGAAACCCCATCTCTACTAAAAATACAAAAATTAGCCAGGCATGGTGGCAGATGTCTGTAATCCCCGCTACTTGGGAGGCTAAGGCAGGAGAATCGCTCGAACCTGGGAGGCAGAGGCTGCAGTGAGCCAAGATCGTGTCATTGTACTCCAACCTGGGTGACAAGAGCAAGAATCCATCTCAGAGAAAAAAAAAAAAAAAAATTTAAGGTGACATTGCACATTCAAGGAAGAAATGGCTGAGTTCTGAAGAGTGCAAAACTACGTAAGGAGAAGGAAGAAGCAGTAGAAAAAACTGTTTTATCTTAACGTGACTTTCTTAAGTTTGTATTTCCTCATTTGGATGTAGTATTGATTAATAAAGGATTATCTGAAGTTTGGGTTATTGCTGAAGTTCTAATTTTCTCCACCTAAAATTAGGGTATCACTGCCCATTTTTCTATATTCTAAGCGCTTGGATTTATTTTTTAATTAGCATTATGTTTTCATTTTTTCATATTTATTTCATCTTGAAATAATTCAACTCATAAAAACATACAAAATAGTAGTGTTTTTTTCAGCCTACACTTTGCACAGCTTTTCCAGATGTTGCATCTTATCTAAGCATAGTACAATGATCAAAACCCCAAAATAAAAACATTGATACAATGCTATTAAGTTAATCTACAGTCATACTTTATTCAAATTTTACCAGTTGTCCCACTAATGTTCTTTTTCTTGTACAGGATTCATTTAGTTGCCATGTCTTCTTAGCCTCATCTAATCTGGAACTGTTCCTCAATCTTTCGTCGTCTTTCATGACCTTGAAACTTTCATTGAGTCCCTCAATTTGTTTTGTCTGATGTTTTCTCATGATTAATTCAAGATATTTATTTTTGGCAAGGATACCGTGAAAGAGATCTCGCCCCCTTCTTAGTACCTTCATATTAGGAGATGTCAGATACTGATATGTCTCATTACTGGTGAGAGTAACTTCGATGCCATGGTTAAGGTGGCAACTTTGATTTCTAAACTGTTGTTACTCTTTTTCTCCTTGCAATGAGCAAATACCTTGTGGAGATATACTTTGAGAAAATGCAAATATCCTGTTTTTTGTCATACTTTTGTTCATTAATTTTTGTATCCAATATGATTCTTGCTTGCAACAGTTATTACAGTGGTGTTTGACAAATGGTGATGTTCTATATGGTTCATTCTTTCTACATTTCTCCCCTCCTCCCTTTTCCTCTTCTCACCTCTCTCCTATTCTTCCTTCCTTTTTGTTCAAATTGTCCCAATTTAGCCATTGGGTATTTCTTCAAGTCGGTTTCCATATCTTCTCAATATATCTCTATCATTTTTCAGCACTTCCTTAATCCCCGGCACCACAGAATATTATAGATTCTTCCTGTCCTTTCTTTGACCCAGCCCTGGAATCATCTGTTTTTCCAAGGAACCCTGGCTTCTTTTACTGAACAGTATTATTTAGAAACTAAAATCTTGGTGCTTTTTATGTTAATTCTATTAAGTATCATTGCTTCTAGGCCTTTCCCCCAGAGAAAGCTAGGAAATATATGTATGTACATACATACACATGCACATGTCTGTATTTCTTTCTATCTGTCATCTATCTAGCTATTTAGCTATCATCTATCTATCTGTCTATCCAATCTACTTATTATCTATCACCTGTTAAAGACCATGAGTTCATACTGATATCTCCAATGTGAATCCAATACCATAGGTTTTTTTTTTTTTTTTTTCTCTTAACCTAGATTTCTCTTCTTCCTTATTTGTAACTCTTTTTTCTGACAGGGAGAGATCTGACTCTCATTGTCCACAACATATTTTCATATTTGTTCAATCCCCACAAAACACATAGAGTAGCTTCAGAACTGCTAAAACATACCACAGTGCAAACCAAGTTTATTAGCTAGAGCACATGTGTGCTACATCCTTTTTGTGCTTAGTCTTATACCGTATACTCAAAATCTGTTTCCCAAAGTTACTTAGGATAACTGTGTTCTTCCCCAACTCCTTCATTGTGGCTTGGTTATTCATTTGTTATATGGTTAGGTTTATTTGTTACTATTTGTATTACATTTTGGGTTGACCTCCACACCTCAGTTGATTTAGTTGTTTATTTATTTGGGGGCTATGTGAAACACTACCATGTTGCTAAACACCCGAACTAAGCAAAAGGATATATCCAGAGAAATTAGACTGATGGCTTATAATTAATATGCTTTATGTATTCATTTACTTATTTATTTATATGTTTTCTGGTTACTATTTCAGCCCCACATTCATAGTTAACATTTTTCCTTTTCTGTCACTCTCTTGGGTAGTTTAGTGAAGGGAACTCTAGATATAGGTGATGTTAAAGATAGATATATAGAGATATGCACAAGGATTTATACAGGCACATATTTATACATTAATAGAAATCACTTCCTGCTTCAAAATGATTTTACTCAACAATCTATATTCCAAAACAATACTTCCACAGCACTCCTGCCTGAGGTGAAGTCATTCAGAAACTCTGTTGATAGAAGTATAGCAGAGGCTGCTGAGGAGTTTGAAGAGAACTCTGCCCTGACCCTCCTCCTCCACAAAACATAAGGACGCATGGCCAGCTGTGTGATCTTTTCCCCTTGCTGATTTTCTATGTCCTCCTTGAAGCTTTTGGCTGTTCTGAGCACCCTCCTTTTTTTTTTTTTTTTTTTTTTCTGGCTCTTGCAAAACCTTGTATACATGGCTGCCTTTTCTGTTTTTTCTTCTTCTGTCGCTAATATTCCAAATTATTGTTCTCTATCAGAGAGTATCTTAACTACTTTTGGTGCCACAAAATCTGAGAAAAATGTACAACACATGCAAGATCGAAAATCAAAATTTGGGCTGTCTTTTTTTATACATAGCTACTCTGGCTCTTTCCTTTCCCTCCAAACTACTGCTGAACATTTCCCCAAACTAGCTGGAACACATGGTTCAAAGCAAATCATAAACTAATTAGTGAGCAGAAAATCCTCCCCAGTGCCCTCTTGACCACAGGTACAGAGCTGCACTGAAAGGTCATGAGGCAGTAGAAACCTCAGAAGAGGGCTGGTGCATGGGCATGCTGGGTGAAGAGCCTGCTCTGGCTGGAGAGTTAAACCATTCCAGACCAGCCAGGTTGTAAGTCTCACAAATGCGTCCTTTCTTTTGTGTATCACACAAATCATGGTATTAAATTTACTTTTATATGAATATCACAGAATATAAAGAAATCAAAGTAAAACAAAGAATTATGAACTTCAGATGATTTTTTTCTACAACAAAAATTATTATTCACGCTTCAACAAATCTCTAAAATTGGCGCACAATCTTCTGAGAAGCATTGTTAAGTTGGAGTATTATACTGGAAAACTGTATTTAATATTTGACAGGATCTAATGATTCTCTACTATGATATATGAGGAAAACAATTCACCCAAGATTTTTGCTAATTATGTTACTTTTACAGTTTCAAAATGTAAGTCATTTTTTCCTATTATCTGGCTTCAGTTTCATAGTTGTGTAATTCTAACTCTGTACTTAAATAAAGTCACTAATTTCCACCAGTTCTTGTGTCACGGCTTCTCTGTTCCTGGCATCTTGGTGGCTAGATTTTGTCAAGAAGTGTGTTTTGAGATGTGCTAATGAGACCTGTCTTCTGAGTTCTTATAAGCTTGAAAGCAGGTGTTGTGTTTTGTTTTGTTTTGTTTTCGACAGAGTCTTGCTGTGTCAACCAGGCTGGGGTGCGGCGGTGTGATCTTGGCTCACTGCAACCTCTGCTGCTGGCATCAAATGATACTTCTACCTCAGCCTCCTGAGCAGCTGGGATTACAGGTACCTACCACCATGCCCTGTTAATTTTTGTATTTTCAGTAGAGACAGGATTTTGCCATGTTGGCCAGGTTGGTCTCACACCCTTGACCTCAACTGATCAGCCCGCCTTGGCCTCCCAAAGTACTGAGATTACAGGCATGAGCCACCATGCCCAGTCAGCAAGTGTCTCTTGACCTGGACAATGCTTCATCTAGCAATCATATATTTTGGTTTCACTTTCCTCTTTTAGATATTGTTCCACTGTCTTCTGGTATTGACCACTGCAGTGGTTAAGTCTGACACCAGTTTGGTTTTTCCTTCTTATAAAAGACTTGCACGTCTGTTTTGTTTTAGGGCCTGACTGATTCGATACACTTTCTCTTTGAAGTTCAGTAACTTTACTAAGATATTTTCCCAAGTTTATACCCTGTGCCAGTTTCTCCTGGGGTACAGTTTGTCCTTATGTCCAACACACCTTGCTCCTCAACTTGCATCCTCTCAGACCACTTTTCATTCCAATCTTTTCTGTAGTAGCCAACTTGATAAGCTGTGACCGGACAGTATCTTGCCTCAAATAATACTCAAATCCATCTCTTTCTGTCCAGGGCGTTGCCAATGTAGGGATTTGAGATTCCTGGGGGGACCCTATAGACTCCTCTTCATGTGCAACTTTGGAAGTACAAGGGGGTTAACTTTGTGCAAGGTGGTACCCTTGATTCCAGGGGGGAAATAGAAAGAGGTGTTGCCCATTTCTCCTTTTGAGGAGTGCAGGGTGCCACAGCAAGGCCTGACTTGGGAAGCACTGATGTTTGTATCCCCTTCCCTCTTATGCTCTTCCCAGTTCTTCTCTTCTAATGCCTGGTATTACTTCCCAAAATAACTACCTGAACATAATACCTTGTCTCAGGCTAGGAAGAACAATTATTTCTAAAATGTCCTTAGATCATAGGTTTGTAACTTATTTCACTTTTTCTCCTCTGTAAATGTTCCCCTATCTTCACTTTTTTTTCCATTTTATTTATTGAGCTTGCCTCAAGCCTACTCCGGGTTTCCAAACAGATTTTCTCAGTCCAACACGACATAAATCTCTGTGATTATTTCATTTTTCTCTTTGATATCTTTCTGGCACTTTGCCAGTCTATTTTTCATTACTTTTAATAGGTTATTGTCTCCTCTTTGATTCCTCGTTTCTCCTATTGGTAAGTTTTTAAAACTTTCAAGGGATCACAGTGTATGGAAGGGTAATTAATTGTGTGATGTATGTTCTTCACCTGCTTTTTGCTTATGTTCATGTCTTATCTATGCATTGTCTCTATGTGAGTTTTTTCCTACATATCTGTCATTTTTAACGGGTCAACAATTTGCTGGAGTACAGTGGGGAGGAGAATGGTGAGAGTGAGTGATGCAGTCTGTGTTTTGGAGCTTGTGTTATTTCTTTTTCCTTGGGGGACCATCTCAGCTTGGTTTTCAACATTCTAATAGATCATATTGATCACTGCAAAGCTCTTTCTATACTTGCCTGTGCTGCACATTTGTGGTTTCCTTTTCCCCTCCCTTTTCCATCTCTCTCTCTCTCTCTCTCTTTTAACCTTTGGCAGCCTCTCTAAGCCAGGAGACCAGAATATAGACAGTAGCTGCTTCCCTTATGTTATTTTGTGGTATTTTACTTGGTATCTAAAAAGAAAAATCTTTGATTTTCTAAGGGCCAGTACCAACCCCTAGAGCTCCTTGCTCTAATTAAAAGACTATACAGGGCTTTTAGATTCCCAAGCTAGGATCTCTAACCAATAATATCAGCATTACCTATAGACTTGTTAGAATTGCAGTTTCTCAAGCCTCACCTGCTGAATGAGAAACTCTAGGGGTGGAAATGAGCAGTCTGTGCCTTTAGGAAACTCCCTGGGTGAATCTGATGCACACTGAAGCTTGAGAAACACTCTTTTAAAAGAATCTCCTCTCTAAAGACAGGACTAAGGAGATTTGTCTCACTTCTGAGTTATCCTCGCTCATTTTAGAGCAAATTACAGAAAATTTGGGGTTTAGGATTGTGGTTTAGGGTTGTGGCTCTTTGTGCTAAGCAGATGGAGGGTATTTTTTTCTCTTCTTATTGTTTTCAGTGTGATTTGAGAGAGAAGGCAAGAATAAAAACATACATTTAAGCCCACAATTTAAAACTGGAATTCTAGGCCATTATTCTGAAAGAGCTATATGGAAAAGGATGCGTTTTCTAGATATAAAATCATGTCCTCTGCAAACAGTGACAATTTAACTTCTTTCTTTCCAATTTAGATGCCTTTTATTTTCTTTCTCTTGCCTGATTGCTCTGGCTAGGACTTCCAGTACTATGTTGAATAGGAGTGGTGAAAGTGAACATCTTTGTTTTGTCCCAGTTCTTCAAGGAATAGTTTTCAACTTTTTCCCACTTGGTAGGATATTAGTTGTGGATTTCTCATAGATGGTGGCATTTAGTGTGCTGAGCAAATTGCATTCGTTCTATAACTAATTTGTGAAGATTTTTTAATTATGAAGGTATGTTGAATTTTGTCAGATGTTTCTTCTACATCTATTGAAATGATCATATGGCTTTTGTCCATTCTATTAGTGAGAATGTATTAGTCTGTTTTCACATTGCTGATAAAGACATACCTGAGACTGGCCAATTTACAAAGGAAAGAGGTTTAATGGAGAACTCAGAGTTCTACATGGCTGGGGAAACCTCACAATTATGGCAGAAGGTAAGGAGGAGCAAGTCACATCTTGTGTGGATGGCGGCAGACAAAGAGAGAGCCTGTGCAGGCAAACTCCTGTTTTCTAAAAACCATCTGATCTCATAAGACTCATTCACTATCAGGAGAACAGTGCAGGAAAGACCCACTCCCATAATTCAATCACCTCCCACCGGGTTCCTCACGGGACATGTGGGAACTGTGGAAGTTACAATTCAAGATGAGATTTGGGTGGGGACACTGAGCCAAACCATATCAGAGATGTATCATGCTTTTGATTTGTATGCATTCCACCATCATTGCATCCTTGGGATAAATCCTACTTGATCATGGTGACTAATCTTTTTAGTGTGCTGTTGAATTTGAATTCAGGTTGCTGGTATTTGGTTGAGAATTTCTGCATCTATGTTCATCAGGGATATTGACTTGTAAGTTTTCTTTTTTTTTCCCCCTCTGGTTTTATTATTAAAATAATGCTGGCTTCATAGAATAAGTTTGGTAGAATTCTCTCTTCGATTTTTTATATATAGTTAGGAAACATCTGTATTAGAGTAGAGAGTTTTTAATGTTTGGTAGACTTCATCACTAAAGCCATCAGGTCCTAGGTTTTTTTTTTTTTTTTTTTTTTTTGAGACAGAATCTAGCTCTATCCCCCAGGCTGGAGTTCAGTGGTGTGATATTTTGAATAGAGTTGGGGTTTTGCCACGTTGGCCAGGTTGATTTCAAACTCCTTACCTCAGGTGATCTGCCTGCCTCAGCCTCTCAAAGGGCTGGGATTAGAGGCATGAACCACTGTGGTGGCCCTGGGCTTTCTTTTGATGGGAGACTTTTATTGGATTGGTGCAAAAGTAATTGCCATAATGGCAAAAACTGCAATTACTTTTGCACCAACCTATGAAGCCTTCATTCTTTATTGGTATGTTCAGACATTCTATTCTTCATACTTTTACAGATAGAAAACCCCAAAGACTCCACCAGAAAAACTTAGAATAAATGAATCTGATAAAGTTGCAGGAAATGAAATCAACATACAAAAATCAGTAGCATTTCGATACGCTAATAGAAAATTATCTGCCAAAAATCAAGAAAACAGTCTCATTTACAATAGCTACAAAAACCCTATGAGTTAATTTAACCACAGAGGTAAAAGATCTCTACTATGAAAATTACAAATCACTGATGAAAAATGGAAGAAGACACAAATAGAAAGATGGCTGTGTTCGTGGATTGAAATAATTAATATTGTTTAAATGTCCATAGTATCCAAGGTGATTTACAAATTCAATGTATAATCCCTATCAAAATACCAATGGCATTCTTCATGGAAGTAGAAAAAGAAATCCTAAAATTTGTATAGAACAACAAAAGACCCTGAATAGCCAAAGCAATCTTGAGCAAAAAGAATAGAGCTGGAAGTGTCACACTATTTGACTTCAAAATGTGCTATAAAGCTATAACAACCAAAACAGTATGGTACTAGCATAAAAACAGACACACAGACTAATGGAACAGAATTAAGAGCCCACAAATAAATCTATGCATTTACAACCAATAGATTTGTTTTACGAAAGTGCCAGAAACATATGTTGGGGAAAGAATAGTCTTTTCAATAAATCATGCTAGGAAAATTCACATGTAGAAGACTGAAACTATATGCTTATCTCTCACCACATTAAAAAAAAATCAAAATGGATTAAATACTTAAATGTAAAACCTGGAACTATAAAACTACTAGAAAAAAAAAAACCATAGAGGAAATGCTTCATGATATTGATATGGCCAAGGAGTTTTTGGATAAGTCATCCAAAGCACATGTAATACATGCAAAAATGGACAAATGGGATTGTATCAAAGTAAAAAGCTTCTGCATAGGAAAAAAAAATCAACAGAGTTAAGAGACAACCTACAGAATGGGAGATAATATTTGTAACTATATTGTAACTGTATATCTGACAAGGGTTTGATATCCAAACTATATAAGGAGCTGAATAGCAAAACAAAACAATGTGCAAACAAACAAACAAACCCCAAAACAATAAATGGGAAAAAAATACCTGAATAGACATTCTCAAAATAAGATATACAAATAGTCAATAAGTATATGAAAATCATGCTCAACATCACTAAACAGTAAGGAAATGCATATCAAAACCATAATGAGATGTGGCCTCTCTCCTGTTAGAATGGTTATTATAGGCCGGACGTGGTGGCTCATGTACTTTGAGAGGCTGAAGCGGGTGGATCACCTGGGTCAGGAGTTTGAGACCAGCCTGGACAACATGATAAAACCCCATATCTACAAAAAATACAAAAAATTAGCTGGGCATGGTGGCGGGTACCTGTAATCCCAGCTACTTGGGAGGCTGAGGCAGGAGAATCACTTGAACCTGGAAGGCAGAGGTTGCAGTGAGCCAAGATCGCGCCACTGCACTCCAGCCTGGGCAACAGGAGCGAAACTCCATCTCAAAAAAAAAAAAGAAAAAGAAAAAAGAAAAAAAAGGAACGGCTATTATCAAAAGGACAAAAAATAAGAATTGTTGACAAGGCTGTGGAGAAAAGGGAACCCTTAAACACTGCTGGTGTGAATGTAAATTAGTGTAGCCATTATGGAAAATGGTATGGATTTTTATCAAAAAATTAAATATAGAACCACCATATGATCCAGAAATCCCACTACTGGGTATTTAGCCAAAGGAAATAAAATCCATATGTTGAAGAGATAGCCGTACTTCCATGCTTATTGCAGCACTATCGTCAAAAGCCAAGAGATGGAATCAACCTAAATGTCCAGCAATGGATGAATGGTTAATGAAAATATATACCCAGTGGAATAGTATTGAGCTATAAAAACAAATGAAATTCTGTCATTTGCAACATGGTTGAACCTGGAGGACATTATATTAAGTGAAATAAGCCAGGCACGAAAAGATAAATACTGCATAGTCACACTTACACGTGAAAACTAAAGTTGAATTGATGGAACTAAAGAGTATAATGGTGGTTGCTAGAGGCTGGGGTGGTTGGGCAGGGGATGAGGAGATGTTGATCAAAGAATACATAATTACAGTTAGATAGGAGAAACAAATTTCAAGGTATCTATTGTATAGCAAGGTGATAATAGTTAATTTGATATTTTATATTCTTTAAAAATGTAAACAGAGTGGATGTTAAATGCTCTCACCACAAAAATGATAACCATGTGAGAGAATGCATTTGTTCATTAGCTAGATTTAACATTCCACTATGTATATATACAAGTCAAAACATCATGTTATATGTGATGAAAACACATCATGTTATCTATCAACCTAAAAAAATAAAATAAAAGAAAATGATAAGCTTAACAGCTAGAGGCCCAGCTTGGTTCCCAGTTCTGCATCTCATTAGTTTATGACCTCTGACAAGCCACTTAACCTCTTCAGGCTCCTCTGGGCCATGTAAACTCCATGCCTTTGAGCAACAAAAATGCTCCTTGTGATTTTCCTCCTTAGCTCAAGTTTAAATGCCTCAGAAGATAAGGTTTGTTTTCTTTCCCGTAAGAGGTCATCACTGGGGAGTGCTCACTGCCATAGCCTTGAAGCCTAAACTAATTCTACTCTTAATTTATATTTATTCTTGTTCAAAGACAGTGACACCTTCCTTCAGTGAGGGTAATTTATTCAAATTTCAAGTCTTTGTCAAAAGCTATGGAGCCCCTGCAAGGCCTGCTTTCCATTAATCCTGTAACTCTGGTTCTTTAGGAGAGAGAACATAGCTGACTCCTGCTAGCAAATGGTGAGGTGGAGGCCAAGGCACCATAAAATCTGTATGTGATTTCTGACTTCTCCTGTGCCTCATCACATTTGAAATAATCACACCCCTTCTTCGTTGGCTAAATGATTATTGTTTAAAATTTACCATAGTGCTCAGGTAACCCGTAACAAATATCCTAGCAGGCATACCCAAAAAGAGAAGACTCCTGGCCTCTAGTTATTTCTAGGGACCCCTTCTCCCACATCCAAATGGATTCATTGCTTCCTTCATTTTATTCGTCACTGATTTAATGTCTAGGAAAGTGCCACATGAGGTGGGCCTGTTAGCCATTCCATGACTGGTCGTTACCAATGTGTGATGAGATAATCCTGGAAATGAACAGTAAATATTTAGAAATGTATACAGCAATTTGCTTGACATTGCATGATATCCAAGCAGGTGGTCAATGGACTGGTCTCACTGAACAGAGGATAAGCCAATTTGAGTGTGACTAACTCAGAAAGTGAGCTGCACGTGCCTTGAGTTATATTTTTCATGCCAGCAAGGACTTGTTACATAATTTCCTGAGCCCAACACAAAATGGTGGGAATTGTGTGAATACACAGGTTCTTTGCCCACGGAGTGAGACCTGAATGTACTGTAGAATAATGTTATGACGTGACATGATTATTTTAAAGTTGGCTCATCATCTGGAAACTAAATGCATGTAAAAATTTGAGAAAATATAAGCATATTTTTTATAACTTATCATTTTTATACTCAGCTTAAATTTAAATCAAGCCTGGTTTTCAATTTAGCTGAATAGTATCAAGTATAATAGGATAGAAAATATTTGTCTTATTTATTTTTAATTCTCATGTTCAGTTTGTACTATGTCACTGGATTTTTTGTTTGTTTGTTTTTTGTCAAGAAAAGACACATCTCTTATGAATGTGGCAGTAGTAGAAAAGCAAATGTTGAAAACAGAAGTTATTTAAAAAACTGAAGATCCAAAGAGTTTGTATTGATTTGACATGTAAGTGTGATCCCCCATATATTGATTTTGTAACCATAGTTGAGGTTGAAGTGTGTTATTGCAGAGATGTAGTAGCTGATAAAGCAATGAGACCATCAGAGCAAAAGTACCATTAACATGTGAAACTTGAAGAACTACATTAAAAATCAAACACTTTGAAGAAAGACTATTAAATTAGAAAACTGACAGAGCAGCGCATATGCTCAAATACCATGCTTGTATGTATATAAGTGTATAGGAATATGTATAAATACTACACCTGTAAATACGAGGCCACTGTAGCTTTCTTGTAAAGTAACACTTCGAATTGCTAAAACAAACAATAACAAACCCATGTAGAACTTTGATGGTTTCATTCTTTATAAGCCAGTGCACCTCTGCAACAACACACTTCAACCTCAATATGTTAATATGAGAATGTATTAAAGATAGATGCTTTGAAATTTGGAATAAATCTGCAACCAAGAAGAGAACTCAAGTAGAACTCTCCAATGATTCTGTTGGCTGGTGTGTTCAGGAGTGAACTAGTGATAAGGAAGACAGAGTCATAGAACAAATAAAGCTGGTAAACAATTCTTACTGCATTTTGACAAATGCACAAGCACCCCTACCATGATAATTATTTCCATATATGTTCAATTTAATCATGATACTCTGAAGGAAGCACTTGACTTTCAGCTTCATTGCTGACAACCGCAGCTAACTTGTAACTATATAAAACTAGTAAGAATTATATCATCTAAAATGTGATTTGGAATTTAAGTTTTGTGTAGGAGAATGTTCAGATGGCACAGCTGCAATGATGAAAACATTTGGGAGTCTATTGAAGATTATGGAGCTTGCAGTAGAATGTAAACCGATGCACCAGTTTCTCACCAAGAAAATGTTGTTATGAATAAAGTGTCTTCTGATCTAAACAGTGTGATTAGTGATACAGTAAAAATTGTGAAATGCTTAGAGACAAATGTGTTAAATTTGAGAATTCTCTTCATTATGGTAATTTGCAAGCTGATAGTAAACAACTCTTGTATGCTGAGATACGATTGTGATCCTGGGGAAAACTTATATTGGAATTATTTGAACTATGAAAGGAACTCTTAGTATTTCTGCAAGGTAAAAAACCAATTTGTTTCCATCTTCTTAAACCCATGAATTAAATTGAGACTTGCTGATTTTTACAGCATTGTAAAAATATCTGATAGCTACATCAGTATTTCTAATGATTTCAATAATTCCATTTAAGAAAAGAATGAAATGCATTTTTTTAAAGGCACGTAAGATTAAAGGACAAAAATGAAAGATAGAAACTTGGAAAAACAGTTTCTACAGATTATTATGACATTTAATTAATTTCAGAATAATAGTCCATGAAATAATGATTCTGATATTGCTTATCTGCAAAAAAATTATCAACCTAATAGCTTAGAATTTGATAGAATTTTGGATTTTATTTTTCAACAAAAGGAGATAGATGCTTAGAGTCATGAATCTGAAATCTATTTCTTTCTTTGAAAACTAATTTAAATTGAACTTGAAATTTTAGAATATATTGTTGGAACTGGGTATTGATGGATTGAATTTGAAAATTTAGCAACACTTGCTTTATTTATTTTGACTAAAAGATAAAAATGACTATCCAGAGCTTGCTAAAATTGCTTTAATATATCATCTTCCATTCCTGTCAGTAAAGCTCTGTAGGTCTGGTTTCTCTACTCTGAGTGTTATAAAAGCAAAACAAAAATAATTTAGATGCACATTATCTCATGGGAATAACGTTGTCATAGGTCTAACCACTATTATATGAGAAAAAAGCAAACTCATTTATCACATTAATATTGATATACATAGTATGTTTTCAAAGTGTGAATACAGCATTTAATCAGAAAGGCTATTTTACTTAAAACTTACTGTTTAGTCATAATTGCAACTGACCAAAAATTACAAGTGTAATATAAGTTATCTATTTTAATCACCTGTCTACACATTTCAGTGATCACTATTTATAATTTTTCTGTTATGCTTATTCGAATTATATTCATTAAAAGGTAATGTTTGTTTGAATCTAATAATAAAAAATTGTTATTGTCTGTGTTTTTCAATTTTATTTTTGAATTATTTTTATTGTACTTTACTAAAATATTAATTTGATATGGACTGGAAATTAAAAAACATTTAGGAAATTTTAAAAGAAAAATTTTAATTTAAAATTTTTAAATTAAGAAGTTTTTCAAAACAGCATTGATTTTAAGGGGAAACTCAAAGCTTCCCTCACTCCATCTTCAGCAATGAGGAACTTTAATGTAGACAAAACAAGGGAATATATGTAGCAGATACTACCATTTGCGTAGAAAAAGTAAATCCCATCCCTTAATTTTTAAGATCAAGCCCCCAGTTACATTCTAAAATGCAATGTACCCAGTTAAAGCATTATGTTTACTAGCCTCCCTGAAAGTACTGGGTGGCCAATGAAACGTAAGCCAAAATTGTTTGGCGAGAACCCTGGAAAAATCTCCTAAGGATATATGTGGGCAGGAAGCATGAGCCTCTTTTGGTATTTTCCTCTTTTCCCTATTTCCTGCTTGGAATAAGGGTATGATCAGTAGAGGTGTAGTCGACACCAAGAGCCGATCTAGAGGATAATAACCACCATTAAAAATAATGTACCAAAAACATACGAAGAGTCAAAGTTTCTGAAGGCTAGGGTGATTTTATCATTGGGATCTTAAAGCAGGTCTGTTCTGAAGTAAGAGGAAATCAGTGAAATAATTCAGTATACTTTTAAAATATTTATCTCTTAATTTACAACTTGGTTTATTTTATTGATGAACCTATAAACTAGTTTCATCCAAAAAATATTTTGAAACAGTGAATTTTGCTCTAACAAAACAACATCTATCCGTATGCTTAAAACAAAATTGTAAAAATTCTTAAGTAGGCTGAGTGTAGTGGCTCATGATTGTAAACCCAACTACTTGGGAGGCTGGGCAGGTGGAAGGGATCACTTGAGGCTAGGAGTTTGGGACCAGCCTGGGCAACATAGTGAGACCCCATCTCTACAAAAATATTTAAAAATTAGCTGAGCATGGTGGCATGTACCTATAGTCCCAGCTACTGGGGATGCTAAGGCAGGCGGATCGCTTGAGCCCAGGAACTCAAGGCTGCAGTGAGCTATGATCATGCCACTGCACCCTAGCCTGAGTAACAGAGTAAGATCTCATTTCTTATTTAAAAAATAATAAATTCTTAAGTGGATTATCTGAATATTTAAAAATAACAAGCAGAATAATACTGTGATCCGGCTATTTTTCTGCAATATATTATCTTGCCATATGTTCATATTATATTTATTTTTTCATAAAATTGTCTTCAACCAGCCTTAATGTCTTTTACTTCATGCTTCTTCAATTGATGCGTCTCTGTAGACCATGTTACTTCTAATTGAGAAGATACCTTCCCACAGGTGCTAAGGTATCCGTAAGTTGGAGCAAATTTTGCTATAGGGAGGATATTCTACATTTAGGTTTTGTGGAATTGACAGGTGACTATCTCAGCCCATTTCACCTGTGCTATCTTTTTCTCTCCATCCAGTGTTCGTTTCTTCAAAAAAACAGTTTTACAAGACAAAACGTCAAATAAATTCTCTTTAGCCATAATTCTTTTGAATTTTTTGGTACACTGAAATGTTGAAAAATCACTGACCATCTTAAAATTTTATTTCATCCTGGTATGATTGTAAATTCATTTTATGAAAAATAGAAGCTCCCTCAAAAATTTCTCAGCAAAATTGAGATTTCCAAATTATAATTACAGAATTTTAAAATCAAATCTTACAAACCATTTGAGCTTTAGTCATTATTTCGTTGTTATTTCACCCTGGATTTTGGAGGTATATATTCTAGTCTTTAAGCATTTTTTTTCAATATTGCAATCTTATGAAAGCCCAAAATATATCATTTTGGACCCTCCATTTATTGATTCTTTTTTTGGAATAAAAATTTTTCATGAATTTTTAGGAACCAAGAAAGGTTTTTTTTTAAAGCTATGCATTTAACTCAAGAAATTTGTAATAGATCAGGAGCAAACATCAAAAATAAGAAAGAAACTACACAATGAATTATTATTCAGCCATAAAAAAATTAAATCCTGTCATTTGTAACAACATGGATGGAACTGAATGACATTATATTAAGTGAAATTAGCCAGACACAGAAAGACAAATATTGCGTGTTCTCATTTATATGTGGAAGCTAAAAAATATATAATCTCATGGAGACAGAGAGTAAAATGATGCTTACCAGAGACTGGGAAGGGTAGTGGGGAGGAGGATCAAGAAGGGTTAGTTAATTGGGTACAGAAATACAATTAGAAAGGAGGAATAAGATCTAGTGTTTGGTAACACAATAGAGCCACTATAGTTAACAATAATTTATTGTACATTTCAAAGTAACTAGAAGAGTGGAATTGTATACCCAGTAATGGGATGGCTGGGTCATATGGTACATCTAGTTCTAGATCCTTGAGGAATCGCCATACTGTTTTCCATAATGGTTGAACTAGTTTACAATCCCACCAACAGTGTAAAAGTGTTCCTATTTCTCCACATCCTCTCCAGCACCTGTTGTTTCCTGACTTTTGAATGATCGCCATTCTAACTGGTGTGAGATGGTATCTCATTGTGGTTTTGATTTGCATTTCTCTGATGGCCAGTGATGATGAGCATTTTTTCATGTGTCTGTTGGCTGTATGAATGTCTTCTTTTGAGAAATGTCTGTTCATATCCTTTGCCCACTTTTGGATGGGGTTGTTTGTTTTTTTCTTGTAAATTTGTTTGAGTTCTTTGTAGGTTCTGGATATTAGCCCTTTGTCAGATGAGTAGATTGCAAAAATTTTCTCCCATTCTGTAGGTTGCCTGTTCACTCTGATGGTAGTTTCTTTTGCTGTGCAGAAGCTCTTTAGTTTAATGAGATCCCATTTGTCAATTTTGGCTTTTGCTGCCGTTGCTTTTGGTGTTTTAGACATGAAGTCTTTGCCCATGCCTATGTCCTGAATGGTACTACCTAGGTTTTCCTCTAGGATTTTTATGGTATTAGGTCTAACATTTAAGTCTCTAATCCATCTTGAATTAATTTTCGTATAAGGAGTAAGGAAAGGATCCAGTTTCAGCTTTCTACTTATGGCTAGCCAATTTTCCCAGCACCATTTATTAAATAGGGAATCCTTTCCCCATTTCTTGTTTCTCTCAGGTTTGTCAAAGATCAGATGGCTATAGATGTGTGGTATTATTTCTGAGGACTCTGTTCTGTTCCATTGGTCTATATCTCTGTTTTGGTACCAGTACCATGCTGTTTTGGTTACTGTAGCCTTGTAGTATAGTTTGAAGTCAGGTAGCGTGATGCCTCCAGCTTTGTTCTTTTGACTTAGGATTGTCTTGGAGATGCGGGCTCTTTTTTGGTTCCATATGAACTTTAAAGCAGTTTTTTCCAATTCTGTGAAGAAAGTCATTGGTAGCTTGATGGGGATGGCATTGAATCTATAAATGACCTTGGGCAGTATGGCCATTTTCACGATATTGATTCTTCCTATCCATGAGCATGGTATGTTCTTCCATTTGTTTGTGTCCTCTTTTATTTCACTGAGCAGTGGTTTGTAGTTCTCCTTGAAGAGGTCCTTTACATCCCTTGTAAGTTGGATTCCTAGGTATTTTATTCTCTTTGAAGCAATTGTGAATGGAAGTTCATTCCTGATTTGGCTCTCTGTTTGTCTGTTACTGGTGTATAAGAATGCTTGTGATTTTTGCACATTAATACCCAAAGGATTATAAATTATGCTGCTATAAAGACACATGCACACGTATGTTTATTGCAGCACTATTCACAATAGCAAAGACTTGGAATCAACCCAAATGTCCATCAGTGACAGAGTGGATTAAGAAAATGTGGCACATATACACCATGGAATACTATGCAGCCATAAAAAAGGATGAGTTTGTGTCCTTTGTAGGGACATGGATGCAGCTGGAAACCATCATTCTTAGCAAACTATCGCAAGAACAGAAAACCAAACACCGCATGTTCTCACTCATATGTGGGAACTGAACAATGAGATCACTTGGACTCGGGGAGGGGAACATCACACACCGGGGCCTATCATGGGGAGTGGGGAGGGGGGAGGGATTGCATTGGGAGTTATACCTGATGTAAATGACGAGTTGATGGGTGCAGCACACCAACATGGCACAAGTATACATATGTAACAAACCTGCACGTTATGCACATGTACCCTACAACTTAAAGTATAATAATAATAAATTAATTTAAAAAATAAATAAATAAAAAATAAAAGGAAAAAAAAGTGGAATTGTAATGTTTCTAACACAAAGAAATAATAAATGTTTAAGATGATAGATATCCCATTTACCCTGATTTGATCATTATACAGTGTATGCTTGCATCAAAATATCACACATGCCACAAAAATATATA
The DNA here is from genome assembly GCF_047675955.1 of Chlorocebus sabaeus. Taxonomy (NCBI): domain Eukaryota; kingdom Metazoa; phylum Chordata; class Mammalia; order Primates; family Cercopithecidae; genus Chlorocebus; species Chlorocebus sabaeus. Next base: position 58,848,307 of record NC_132928.1, read on the forward strand.
CAACTATTATGTATCCATAGAATTAAATAAAACAAATAAAAGAACAGGAAAATTGATGAAAGAATATCAATCTAAACCTGAATCTGAAAAAAAAAAAACCCACTGATATAGATGAATCTCATAAGATTAATCAAGAGAAAAGATAGAAGATGCCAATAAACAAAGTATGGGATGAAAAATGGGAAAGAAATACAAGCACAATAGAAGTTTTATATACACATATATGGATGTACATGACTATTTTGAATATCTATGTGCTAGTAAGTTTGGAAAGCTAAATAAAATAGATACATTACACTATATAAAGTGTCTATTGGCTCAAGAGTAGAGGACTTGAGTAGATAAATATTATTTAAATATACTTATATATTTAAAGGTGATCAAAGACTTATTTTCTTCAAAACCCTAGGCTCATGTAACTTTATAGGTATATTTTACTGTACTTTTAAGAAATCAAATCTTATCATATTGAAGCTTCCCCCTAAATAATAAAAGAAAATAAAGCTGCCAAGACCGTTTTTGAAGCTATCATAATCTTGATTCCAAAACTAGAAAAGGACAGTGCAAGAAAAAAATATTATGACCCATTTCACTTTGGAACAGAATGCAAACATCCTAAATACAATGTTAACTAACCAAATCCAACATTGTATTTTTAAAATAATCAATGTAATTAAGAAGAAATGTCTTCCTTAATGAAAGAATGATTATTGATCAGGAAAATCTATCAACAAAATTATAAGAAACCTTTGATCATCTCAAAGCAGAAAACTATTTCATAAGGTTCAATACTCATTTGTGATTTTTAATTATAGCAAATTAGAACTACAAGAGGGCTTTTAAATTGAATATAAATATTCAAGTATAAAAATTTAGAACACATAGTCCAATTCTTTTAAGAACTGGAACAAGACATGGTGATTTACTTTGAAAATATTACTCAATATAGAAGTAGAAGTATTTGTCAATGCAATAAGGAGAAAGGAGATAAAATCATCATTATTTGCAGATGATAGGATTGTCAACAAAACAACCAAAACTCTTACCACCAATAAGATAACTCAGAAAGATATCAGATAGAAGACAAACTTACAAAAATCAGCAGCATTCATCGATAACAACAATAACTAACCAGAAAAAAGTATATAGAATAACACAATTTTCACAATGTTAAGAAAAATAATCTGAAAGAAATAATCTAAGCAAGAATATACAAAACTTCGTGGCCTTTAATAAGGAATAAAATAGATAATTTGATTAAATGGAAAGAAATTTCATGCACTTGGATAGAAGGCTTTTATATTACAAATATGTTAATTCTTCCTCAAGTTAATCTATTAAGTAAATGCAAACTCAATCAAAATTACCGTTTTATTTTCATGTTTTTTCTATTTGTAGTTTATATTTAAATTTTTAGAGAGGACCAAAAGCCTATGAATAATTGTAGCAAATTAAAAATTTAAGAGTTAAATGGTGGGATTGTCCTATCACATGTTACGGCACACTACAAAGTTGGAGCAATTAGAAAATATGGCATTGATGTAAGGTCAAATAGGTGGTCAACATCATTGATCATCAGAGAAATGCAAATCAAAACTACAATAAGATATCCTCCTTCCCCAGTTAAAATGGCTTATATCCAAAAGACAGGCAATAACAAATGGTTGCGAGGATGTGGAGGAAAGGGAACCCTTGTACACTGTTGGTGGGAATGTAAATTAGTAAACCACTATGGCGAAGACCTTGGAGGTTCCTCAAATAATTAAAAATAGAGCTATCATATGATCCAGCAATTCTGCTCCTAGGTATACACCCAAAAGAAAGGAAATTTGTGGCCGACTGCCACAGTTACTACTTGAGACAGTCATTACGACAGTTACTACTGTTACTACTTGAGACTGTCATTACAAGACTGAACAAAGGGACAAACGTAGAAATAAAAACTTGAAGACAAAAGAAACTGTTTTAAAGGAAGGGTCCAGGCGAAGGAGAGCTCCCTGCTTCTAGTGAGCAAAGGCAACCACCCCTGAGCTTCCACAGCCCTTCATATTTATAAGGTAGCATGAACAGGGAGGAGGAGGTAATGTTTGGTCAGCTGCTTAATTGATCGCAGGTTCATATTATTACTAACAGGCTTCAGATGTGCTTAATCATAAGAAACACTGCACTTGGGGCATGACTGCCCTCAGCATTCCTTCTGGGGGGCAGACACAGTTTGTCAGTTTGCCAACATTCTGCATTCATGAGAAGCAGCTTGCTGCTTACTCATATAGCCTCCAGTGGTATATTGAGTTGATCATGACCCTCACTCTTTAAGCCTGTAACAGAAATCAGTGTATCAAAGGGATATCTGCACTCCGGTGTTTGTTGCAGCTTTGTTCACAATAGGCAAGATTTGGAAGCAACCTAAGTGTCCATCAGCAAATGAATGGATAAAGAAAATGAGGTACATATACACAATGAGGTACTATTCAGCCACAAAAAGGAATGAGACTCTGTCATTTGCAATAACATGGATGGAACTGGAGATCATTATGTGAAGTGACATAAGCCAGGCACAGAAACACAAACATTTCATGTTCTCTCTTATTTGTGAAACCGAAAAATTAAAACAATTGAACTCATGGACATAGAGAGTAGAAGGATGGTTACCATAGGCTGGGAAGGCTAGTTGGGTGATGAGGGGGAGGCAGGAATGGTTAATGGGTACAAAAAAAAAAGAAAATTAAGATCTACTATTTGATAGCACAACAGGGTGACTATAGTCAATAATAAGTTAATTGTATATTTTAAAATCACTAAAAGAGTCTAATTGGACTGTTTGTAACACAAAGAATAAATGCTTGAGGGGATGGATACCTCATTCTCCATGATGTAATTACTACTCATTGCATGACTGTACCAAAACATTCCATATACCTACATTGTACCCGTAAGATTAAAAATGTTTAAATTAAAAAAAAAATCAAAAGGTCAAATAGACTGACGGAACAGAATATGGAATACAGAGACAAAGCCATTTTTATTGAGCAAATTAATGTACAATAAAGGTGATATCAGAAATCAGTGGAAGGGGCAAGATTAATTATTTGACAGATGATATTACAAAGCTGGCTCAACATATGAAAAAAAGTACGGAATTCCTAGACATCACATACAAAAATGAATTGTACATTAAATTAAAATTTTAAAAAAAGAATATTAAATTTGTGTAGTTAATGGAAAAATGTGATTGAATAATTTAGATTAATATTTCTTAAACCATATTAAATAACATAAGGCAACATAATTCTACCTTTTTCTCTCTCTTCACACACACGCACACACACACATACACAGACACTCTCCCCGTCTCTCTCTCTCTTTCTCATATGTATATAATTATGTTTAAATTAACACTTCCCATTCAATGAAAGACCCTTAGGAAAAGTTAACAGTGGCTGGGCACGGTGGCTCATGCTTGTAATCCCAGCATTTTGGGAGGCCGAGACAGGTGGATCACCTGAGGTCAGGAGTTCAAGACCAGACTGACCAACATGGTGAAACCCTATCTCTACCAAAAATACACACACACACACACACACACACACACACACACACACAAATTAGCCAAGCATAGTGTTGTAAGCCTGTGATCCCAGCTACTCAGAAAGCTGAGGCAGGAGAATCGCTTGAACCCAGGAGGCAGAGGTTGCAGTGAGCCTAGATCACGCCATTGCACTCCAGCCTGGGCAACAAGAGCAAAACTCTGTCTCAAAAAAAAAAAAAAAAAAAAAAATAGTTAACAGATGGATGAAATCATAGGAAATTATATTTCTGATGCCAAAAACTAAAATGTAATTATTTAGAATTTATTGAAAACTCTTCATAATTAACAAGAAGACAAAAATACCAAAGGTATAAAAACATATTTGACAGAAGTGGAACCCCAGAGGAATAACAAGCACATGAACAAGCTACTCATAATCATGACTAATCAGAGAACACAGGCTAGATTAGTGAGCTATTACTTATATGTATTTGATTGGCAAAAGAAAAATGGGTTGGGGAATGATTGGAATGCCAAATATTAGAGAGAATGTGGGTATATAGGAACCCTCAATACTGCAACGAACACATAACAAAGTCAACTGCTGCAGCCATTCTGGACAGCAAACTGACACTATGTGCACAAGTCACCAATCTGTACCCCCATGACCTGGCAATTCTACCTAGCCATATTTACCAAAGACTACTCACTCAGGTCAATAAGAGGGCATACTGAAGATGTTCAATACTGTGTATTCTTGATAGTGGGTGTTTGATGATGAGAAGTTTGAAACACTGTAGGTGTCCATTTCAGGAGAATGGTTAGAAAAATGTGCTGAATGAAAACCATGCAGCAGTTAGAAGTAACCAAGTAGATGAACAGAAAGCAACTTCAACAGATATACATTACCTAAAGAAAAAAAAGGGAAACAACATGTAATATAAAAATGATCTGTCGTAAAATGAGTTAGGGAGGAGTCCCTCTTTTTCTACTGTTTGGAATAATTTCAGAAGGAATGGTACCTGCTCCTATTTGTACCTCTGGTAGAATTCAGCTGTGAATCCAACTGGTCCTGGGCTTTTTTTTGGTTGGTAGACTATTAATTAGTGCCTCAATTTCAGAACGTGTTATTGGTCTGTTCAGGGATTAGACTTCTTCCTGGTTTAGTCTTGGGAGAGTGTATGTGTCCAGGAATTTATCCATTTCTTCTAGATTTTCTAGTCAAAAAGTGGGTGAAGGATATGAACAAATGCTTCTCAAAAGAAGACAGTTATGTGGCCAAGAAACACATGAAAAAAAAGCTCATCATCACTGGTCATTAGAGAAATGCAAATCAAAACCATAGTGAAATACCATCTCACACCAGTTAGAATGACAATCATTAAAAAGTCAGTAAACAACAGATGCTGGAGAGGATATGGAGAAACAAGAATGCTTTTACACTGTTGGTGGGAGTGTAAATTAGTTCAACCATTGTGGGAGACAGTATGGTGATTCCTCAAGGATCTAAAACCAGAAATACCATTTGACCCAGCAATCCCATTACTGGGTATATACCCAAAGGATTTTAAATCATTCTACTATAAAGACACATACACACATATGTTTATTGCAGCACTGTTCACAACAGCAAAGACTTGAAACCAGCCTAAATGTTCATCAATGATAGACTGGATAAAGAAAATGTGGCACATATACACCATGGAATACTATGTAGCCATCTTTTGCAGGGACATGGGTGAAGCTGGAAACCATCATTCTCAGCAAACTAACACACGAACAGAAAACCAAACACTGTATGTTCTCACTCATAAGTGGGAGTTGAACAATGAGAACACATAGACACAGGGAGGGGAACATCACGCAGTGGGGCCTGTTGGGGGATGGGGGCCTAGGGGAGGGATAGCATTAAGAGAAATACCTAATGTAGATGATGGGTTGATGGGTGCAGCAAACCACCATGGCATGTGTATACACCTATGTAACATACTTGCATGTTCTGCACATGTATCCCAAAACTTAAAGTATAATTTTTAGAAAGAGCCCAATATCACTTAGATAAATTAAAAATGCATGCTGTATTAGTCCATTTTCATGCTGCTGATAAAGACATACCTGAGACTAAGCAATTTATAAAAGAAAGAGGTTTAATTGGACTCACAGTTCCACGTGACTGGGGAGGTCTCACGATCATAGTGGAAGGCAAGGAGGAGCAAGTCATATATTACGTGGATGGTGGCTGGCAAAGAGGAAGAACTTTTGCAGGGAAACTCCTCTTTTTAAAGTCATTGGGTCTCATGAGACTTATTCACTATCATGAGAACAGCACAGGAAAGACCTGGCCCCATGATTCAAGTACCTCCCACCGGGTCCCTCCCACAACACGTGGGAATTCAAGATGAGATTTGTGTGGGGAGACAGTCAAATCATATCATTCCACCCCAGCCCCTCCCAAGTATCATGTCCCACCATTTCAAAACCAACTGTGTCTTCCCAACAGTTCCCCAAAGTCTTAACTCATTTCAGCATTAACTCAAAAGTCCACAGTCCAAAGTTATCTGAGATAAGGCAAGTCCCTTCTGCCTATGAGCCTATAAAATCAAAAGCAAGTTAGTTACTTCCTAGATACAATGGGGACACAGGCATCGGGTATATACAGCTATTCCAAATGGGAGATATTGGGCAAAACTAAGGGACTACAGGCCTGATGCAAGTCTGAAATCCAGTGGTGCAGCCCAATCTTAAAGCTCCAAAATGATCTTTGACTCCACGTCTCACATCTGGGTCATGCTGATGCAAGTGGTGCATTCCCATGGTCTTGGGTAGCTTCGCCCCTGTGGCTTTGCAGGATACAGCCTCCCTCATAATCATAACTAATCAGATTATGCCTGATTAATCATATATGTCTAAGCATGACTAGCTGCTTTCATGGGCTGGCATTGAGTGTCTTCAGCTTTTCTGTGCACGGTGCAAGCTGTTGGTGGCTCTACCATTCTGAGTTCTGGAAGATGGTGGCCCTCTTCTCACAGCTCCACTAGGCAATGCCCCAGTAGGGACTCTGTGTAGGGCTCTGACCCCATATTTCCATTCCACACTGCCCTAGTAGAGGTTCTCCATGAGAACCCTGCCCCTGCAGCAAACTTCTGCCTGGGCATCCAGGCATTTTCATACATCCTCTGAAATCTAGGCAGAGGCTCCCAAACCCCAGTTCTTGATTTCTGTGCACTTGCAGGCTCAATATCACATGGAAGCTGCCAAGGTTTGGGGCTTGCACTCTCTGAAGCCATGGTCTGAGTTCTACACTGGCCACTTTCAGCCACAATTGAAGTGGCTAGGACACAGGACACAAAGTCCCTAGGCTACACACAGCACAGGTACCCTCAGCCCAGTCTACAAAACCATTTTTGCCTCCTACGTCTTCAGGCCTGTGATGAGAGGGGCTGCCATGAAGACATCTGACATGCCCTGGAGACATTTTCCCCATTGTCTTGGTGAATAACATTCAGCTCCTCATTATTTATGCAAATTTCTGCAGCCTGCTTGATTTTCTCCTCAGAAAATGGGATTTTCTTTTCTATCGCATCATCAGGCTGCAAATGTTCTGAAGTTTTATACTCTGCTTCTCTTATAAAACTGAATGCCTTTATCAGCACCCAAGTCACATCTTGAATGCTTTGCTGTTTAGAAATTTCTTCTATCATATACCCCAAATCATCTTTCTCAAGTTCAAGGTTCCACAAATCTCTAGGGCAGGGGCAAAATGCCACCAATCTCTTTGCTAAAATATAACAAGAGTCACCTTTGCTCCAATCCCCAACAAGTTCCTCATCTCCATCTGAGACCATCTCAGCCTGGATTTCATTGTCCACATCATTATCAGCATTTTTGTCAACAAGTCTCTAAAGAGTTCCAAACTTTCCCACATTTTCCTGTCTTCTTCTGAGCCTTCCAAACTGTTCCAACCTCTGCCTGTTACCCAGTTCCAGTTGATTTCACATTTTCAGATATCTATTCAGCAGCATCTCCTCTACTGGTACCAATTTACCATATTAGTTCATTTTCACACTGCTACTAAAAACATACTGAGACTGGGCAATTTACAAAAGAAGGAGGTTCCATGTGGCTGGGGAAGCTTCACAATCATGGTTGAAGGCAAGGAGGGACAAGTCACATCTTATGTGGATGGTGGCAGACAAAAAGAGAGCTTGTGCAGAGAAACTCTCATTTTTAAAACCATCAAATCTTGTGAGACTTATTCACTAGCATGAGAACAGCACAGGAAAGACCAGCTCCTATGATTCTATTACCTCCCATCAGGTACTTTCCACAACATGTGGGAATTCAAGATGAGATTTGGGTGAAGACACAACCAAATCATATCACATGCCATGATAAGTACACAATATATATTTTGCAAGAACATATTAAAACCGTTACGCGCCATCTGAGAATGTTTGTCTATGTGTAGAGAGAACAATGGGAGTGGGATATAGGAATTTAAGTGCGGATGCGGGAAAAGTGTTCCCTTATACACTGCTGGTGGGAATGTACAACCACTAAGAAAGATGGTATGGAGATTTCTCAAAAAGCTAAATGTAGATCTACCATTTAATCTAGCAATCTCACTACTGGGTATCTACCCAAAGGAAAAGAAGTCATTATGTAAAAAAGACACCTTCTTGTGCATGTTTATTGTGGCACAATTCATAATTGCAAAGTTATGGAAACAACTGAAGTGCCCATCAACCGATGAGTGAATAAAGAAAATGTGATGTCTATATACCATGAAATATTACTCAGCCAAAAAAAAAAAAAAAAAAATCATGTCTTTTACAACAACTTGGATGGAATTGGAGGCTATTATCCTAAGTGAAGTAAATCAGAAACAGAAAACCAAATACCACATGTGGCTTTTAAGTGGGAGCTAAGCTATGGGTACGCAAAGTATTCAAGAGGTGTACACAATTCTACCTATTGTGTACAACGTACACTGTTCAGGTGATGGGTACACTAAAAGCCCAGACTTCACCACTATATAATTTATCCATGTAACCGAAAACCATGTGCACCCATGAAAATATTGTAAAAAAAAAAAAAAAAAATTTTTTTTGAGACGGAATTTTGCTCTTATTGCCCAGGCTGAAATGCAATGGCACTCTCTCGGCTCACTGCAACCTCCACCTCCCAGGTACATGTGATGCTCCTGTCTCAGCCTCCCAAGTAGTTGTGATTACAGGCATGTGCCACCATGCTGGGCTAATTTTTTTGTATTTAGTAGAGACGGGGTTTCACCATGTTAGTCAGGCTGGTCACGAACTCCTGACCTCAGGCGTGTGCCTGATTACAGGCGTGATTACAAGTGTGTGCCACCACACCTGACCTGGAAAAAAAATTTTAATAAGGTAAAATAAAAACTTTTTAAAGGAATTAATAAACAAACAATAAACAAAACAAGAAAAGACCCGTGAATGGACTCATGATGGTAAAGTGCCATGAACTAAGAAAAGCAATGAACTTTTTTTTTTTTTTTAATGGAGTCTTACTCTATGGCCCAGGCTGGAGGGCAGTGGCACAGTCTCGGCTCACTGCAACCTCCACCTTCCAGGCTCAAGTGTTCTTTCATCTCAGCTTCCCAAGTAGCTTGACTATAGGTGCCTGCCACCAGGCCCGGCTAATTTTTGTATTTTTTTGTAGAGATGGGGTTTTACCATGTTGCCCAGGCTGGTCTCTTTCTCCTGGGCTCAAGTGATCTGTCCACCTCAGCCTCCCAAACTGCTGGAATTACAGTCATGAGCCACCATACTTAGCCAGCAGATGTTTTTATGTTTGTATTCATCAATGCACCTGAAGCAAAAACAAAGAACTATATAAAAGAAAATGAAGAAGGAAGAAAAGAAAGGATGGAGGGAGGAAGAGAGAGAGAGGGAGAGGGCAACACAGGAGCATCAGGGTGTGACTCAGATAAAATGTAAAGGAACTGATGGCAAAGACAAGTTCTGCTTCCAGCTGTCGGGAGCGAAGAGGAATTCTCTTTGATTCCTTCCTTTTCTCACAAAGGTGACATTCAGGATAATGAGTGGGCCACATTCAATGTGTCTCTACATATATTTTCTTCTAAGGAACAAGGCCAATTATGAGAAAAGCATTTATCATTTGTAGCCTCCAATATTTTGACACCATCCCTGTATTTTTATAGTTCTCCACCGTGTTCATCTTGCCTTTCACAGGAAGATGTCAGAACATTCATTTTCTCAGTTCACTTGCAGCTAGGCTGTAGACATGTGACCTGGATCATCACTCAGTCATACCTATTTGAGATTTTAATTTGGTGACTGTATTAGTCAGAATTTTTCAGAGAAACAGAAGCAACAGTACATTGTGTATATATACATATATGTGTTTATATACATACATATATATATTATATATTTTTTTAAAAAAAGAGAGAGACAAAGATTTATTATAAGGAATTGGCAGCAGGGCGCGGTGGCTCATGCCTACAATCCCAGAACTTCGAGAAGTCAAGGCGAGCAGACCACTTGAGGTCAGGAGTTCAAGACCAGCCTGGCCAATGTGGTAAAACCCCATCTCTACTAAAAATACAAAAATTAGCTGGTCAGGGTGGCATGCACCTGTAATCACAGCTACTTGGGAGGCTGAGGTAGGATAATTGCTTGAACCTGGGAGGTGGAAGTTGCAGTGAGCTGAGGTCACGCCATTGCACTCCAGCCTGGGCAACAGAATGAGACTCCATCTCAAAAAAAAAAAAAAAAAAAAGAAAGAAAGAAATAAAAAAAAGGGGGGAATTGGCTCATGTAATTCTGGAGGTTGACAAGTTCCAAAATCTGCCGTCAGAAAGCTGGACACCCAGGAAAGCTGATGATGTGGTTTCAGTCTGAATGCTGGCTGGCTCAAGACCCAGGAAGAGCCAATATTTCAGTATGAGTGGAAAAGGAGGAAAAAAAAAAAAAAAAACCTATGTCTCAGCTCAAAAGCAGTCAGGCAGGAGGTAGGATGAATTCCTTCTTACTCCTGGGAGGGTGAGAGTTTTGCTCAACTCAGGTCTTCACCAGATGGGATGAGTCCCACCCACATTGGGGAAGAGGATCTCCTTTACTCAGTCTACTAATTCAAATGTTAATCCCATCTAGAAAACCCTCACAGACCTTCCCAGAATAATGTTCCACCAAATGTTGGAGCACTCGTAGCCCAGTGAAGTTGACACATAAAATTAACAATCATAGAGAGCAATGTGAGGAAGAGTATGCATGAGAAATCAAGCACCTTGGTGATCACACAGATGGTGGCATCTGCTTCTTTGGGGCTAGCAAGGGAAGACCTTCTAGCATTCCATTGCTCATCATGGGTAGACACTATGGTGGTGGTGTTGAGAGGTGGCACCGGCACTGCTTTGCTAAAACAGATCTGTAGCATGGTTGAGCATGGTTGGGCATGGGTCCTGGCTGGGCTATTATGTTCCTAGTTTGGCTCTTCAGCCCTCCCAAATCTCTGTGAGTGCCCTATCTCCTTTAATACTTACAAGGAATGACTTTTTTTCCTTTGTAACTAATAATCCTGATTGATACAAGCCCACAAATACCACTTTCAGGTTATAACTTTTTGCACTGCACAAATATATATTAATGCAAGGCACTGCACTACATGATGGGAGTACAAAGGCAAAAGCCTTCCTGCTCTTACTGGCATTTGAGTGGGGCAATGCCAGTTATCTAGGATAGAAAACCAGATTGGGGTCAGACCATGATAAGCAACAACTCTATGGACAAAAGCCATGTGTCAAGAATGGTAGAGCAGAAAAATGGAGGGTCTTCCTCCTTAAGTCATCACTGAATCTTCTTTAAGTGACCATACTGCCCTGGATTGCTTTTCTTCAGATTATACTAAGCGCAGGGGGAAAAATACAACTCAAACCCCTTTTCTCTATAGCAGTGGTCCTCAGCCAGGGACTATTTTCCCCCAAAGATACATTTCTATGAGACATTTTTGGTTTTTACGACGAGGGGAGTACTACTGGCATCTAGTGAGCAGAGGCCAAGAATGATGCTAAACATTTCACAACGCACAGGACAGCCCTTCACAATAAGGAATTATCTGGTTCAAAATTCCATAGTGCTGAAGTTCAGAAACCTTGCTTTATAGCTATGCTGTGTCAGGTTCTGTGTAACTAACAACAGAGCACAATCATATCTGATATGGGTAGGAAGTATTGTAATTCTCATTTTACATATGGAAAAACTAATGTATGGAATTAAGTAATTTGCCTACATCATTGCGGCATAGGCAAATCTCTCCTAGGCTTATTTCCCTATCTATGGCATTTTACAATTTACCTGGCACATTGCTATCCCACTAAGGCTTTACTTCTCAGATTCTGTTTCAGCAAAGAAGAGCCATGTGATCAAGTGCTGGTTGAAGGGCTATGACCGGAAATGATTGATACAACTTCCTGGTCATGCCCCTTAGTGGTAGAAATATGCCTTCCCTTCCTTCTCCTGTCTACTGTCTAGAATGCAGACATGAGAGTATGAACTGGAGCGGCCTTCTTGGAGCAAGAGTTGGAAACAGAATTTTGAGGGTGGAAAGGCTATTTGAAAAAAGAGATCCTGCATTCCTAATACTGGTAGAGCTTCCATAGCAGTTCTGGACCATCTACCTGGAATTAGCAGCCCAAATCACCTCACCCAGAATTTTACATGTTATATAAACTAATTTCTAACTTGTTTAAGGCACTGATCTTTTTGAATCCCTTTGTTATAGAAGCCATGCCTGTAGCCTAATTAATACAGATACACAGTTACCAAATGGAGGACTGGAATTCAAACCCAAGTGCACCTTCATGTGTATGGAACCCATGCCCTTAACCACTTGAATTGTATAGAACCCATTGTATCTCTTTGTCTTCCTCCTTCCCACATCATTATCCTATCCCTGCCACAATAACCTCTCTTTATTACTGATTTAGGCATTCCAACAAGTCTACTGCCTCTGCCCCTTCCTCACTCCAGCCCTGCACAGAGTAAACTCTAACTACTCCTACAGGAGCAACATCAGAAACTCTAAAGAATTCTTTCTCCATTGACTTTATCAGCTATTGTTCCAGAAGTAGTGAGCCAGATCCCAGTAAAATGAAGCTGTTAGACTGAATGATATCCAGGATCTGTTTAGTACCCAGAATATTCTTATCTTCTCAGGTAATTTCTTCTTACTCTCATAGGCAGAGGGGATGCAAAAAAAAAAAAAAATCATACAAGTATATGTCACTCTTTAGCTAAGTAAAACCTACAGGCCATTTCAGGTTCATATGTCATGCTATGCATACTTCCCCAGAGGAGAGGATATATTTTATTTTAAATACATAATTTAGGACTTACACCTGAAAATATGACTGATGGGCTTCCCTTTCACAAGCCAAAACTATTTCCAAAGACGGCGTGTCTCATATTTCCCAGAGGAAGAAGTGAAGCAGGCTAAAATGAGTTAGAGTTCTGATGGGAAATGGGGTGTGACAGACCTTTTTCACAGCAGATTTTTACTTTAAATGAACATATATGTTTTAGCAAGTCAGTGACCCAAAGAATTATCCTCCAAGGTATTTAGTATTTGCAAGGCAAAGGCATATATTATCTGTGTATAAAAGACTGGAGAGAAGAAAACTAAGGTCTCAGAATGAAAAATCCTGAGAAAGGTCATACTCAGTGTCATAGCAGTGTGGCACAGGTTTCTTGGGAACTGGATTCAGGTTTATACAATTTATAGATTATCTAATATATTTCATATATCATTAATATGTATTAGGCATTTAATGTAGGAGCAACACTGAAATCCAAACTTAAGAAAGAGAACGATCAAGCAATGTGATTTTCTTTACACAAAGGTCAGTGTAGAGTTCATTTTGATGAGTTCCCCAATGCAATTCCAGGTTGGTATTCTATTTAGAATGCTTTTGGTTGCAGGAAGCAGAAAATATGCAACTATGAGTGGCTTAAATGTTAAGTAATGTTGAGGTTCTCACATGACAGGAAATCTTAAGGTAGGACAGTTCTGGAGTTGATCTATTCAAAACTCAGGCAGGTCATCAGGAACCAGATGCATCTGTGTCTTCCCTCTGCCGTCTTCAGCATACTGACACTCCTGGTGGACCCAAGATGGTCAAAGCAGATTAAAACATGAAATGCTGATGACAGCATGGAGACAGACATGCCACAACCTCTCACTGTGTCCTTAAAAAAAAAAAAAACAAAAAACCGGATGCCCTAGAGTAGACTTTCCTTTAAATATTACTGGCAAAATTGGTTTTATATGCCCATTCCTAAATGAGCTCTTAGAGAGGGGAATAGGATTACTATCTTTGCTTAGACTAATACAGATTGCCTTTGTGGATCAGGGAAGCTCAGCTTTCTCTAAAACACAAGGCCACCAAATATCTAAATTAAAGGAATTATATTTTTACTAAAGCCAAAGAGGAAGATTGGCTATTGGATAGGGAACCAATGATGTCCTTCAGGTTTTGCATTTGTCTTAAATACTTTCAAGGCAAAGGCATACATAGAGAGAGGTTTATAACATCTGCATGTATAAGGCTGAACAGAAAACAGTTTAAAGATCCATAACAACTTGGAGTGAATTGAAAGTGGCAAGTGGGTGCTACTGCGAAATGACCATGAACACAAAGCACAAAGTCAGTATTACAGTGTAAGCATAAGAGAGGATAAGTTAAAAAAAAACCTGTGGTATTGTAAAGTGAGAACCAGATTGGAAATCAGAATTGGAAGCAGCCCAAGTTCTGCCCCTTGCTGGTGTTATGGCTTTGGGCACACATAAATTTCCTTAACTTTAGTTAATTAGTCTGTAAAAATAAATAAGGTTGCTTGCCTTGAAGGGTGTTTCTGAGGGCCAAATGAGGTAATGCAGTCATTTATTCAAGTATTATTTAATAAGTGCTTACTGTGTATTATGACACAATCTTTGCCCTAAAGCAGCACAGCTTAAAGGGCCAATGCAAGAAGGAAAGTGGCAATGATAATACATTGTTCAAACAGGGCTGAGCATTTTGGACTGTGGGAAGACAGAAGAGAGCCCTCCTCACTCAATCATGGTGTGTCCAGAAAGGAGTCCCAGAGAAAATAACATCTGATCTGAAAAAAGAGAGAAACAAGGAGCAGAAATTAGGTAAGTGAAGGAAGGGCAATTCAGGCGGAGAAAGGGGCATAGAGCGAGACAAAGAGAAAGAGTGGTTTGGGAATCTGTTAATAAGTGCAGTATAACTGCATTTGAGAAGGTAGCATAAGTTCGGGGAAATCATTAAAGACAAGACCAGAGAAGTTCACCACAGATCAAAGACTGATAAGCACCTTTTTTGTTTTTTGTTTTTGAGACAGGGTCTCACTCTGTCACCCAGCCTGGAGTGCCTTGCCTCAAGTGATCCTCCCACTTCAGCCTCCCAGGTAGCTGGAACTACAGGCGCACGCCACCATGCCTGGCTAATTTTTTTGTATTTATTGTAGAGACAGATCTTCACCATGTTGCCCAGACTGGTCTTGAACACCTGGGCTCAAACAATCTGACTGCCTCTGCTTCCCTAAGTGGTAGGATTGCAGACATGAGCCACCACACCCAGCTGTGATTAGCATTTTAAACCTCTTTAATTAGGGGGTTCAAAATTTATTCTATTTGTCATATAGAGTCATCTAAAAAGGATTTTAAGCAGAAATTGCATGATCATTTTTTCTCTTTAGAAAGATGACTCTGACTTTCTGGCAGAGACTATTTGGTTGTTACACAATATGTATTTTCTCACACCTTCCTTAATAGTAGAAATAGTAATTTTTAGTTAAATCCACAGGCACTTGAAATAAGCCCCACATTTGACAGGCTTTCATAGCTAAGCGTGGCAGTAGGACTAAGTAAAGTCTGATGAGCTGTAAGCAGAACAAATATGTTTAACTTCTAGGAAGTTAACCCTTTCTTTGCCATTTCCCCTCTTGCTAGTTGACACAGTGGTTGTGATTGTCGTTGTTCAATCAAATGCTTCGGAACACATAGAAAAATTCACATGTTAAAGATGGCAAAGTAGCAAGATAGAACAAACTTGGGTCCATGCCAAGGAACTCTACTTTTAACCCTAGACCCACCTAACTTCAGACTTCTTTTGCATGAGAGAAAAATAAATTTATATCTTGCTTAATTTTATTTCTTAAATAGCCAGACCTTAATTGATATAGAGTGCATTATGCAAAGTGAATTGAATGGCAGCAAAATTGGACATCCCAGTTGGAAAAATGATGCAAGTGAAATAATACCAGTGAAAAATGATAGTTACTTGAAGTAGGAAAGTGAGAGTTAGCATTCACAGAGGCTAGTCATTTATGGGAGGTGGGAGATAACAAAGAATGTTGACACTATTGATATTTTAGGCTGGTAATCCTTTGTTGTAGGGGGATATCCTGTGCATGGTAGGATGTTTTGCAGCATCACTGGCCTCTACCCACTAGATGCCATTACTACCCCACCCCAGTCATAACCGTAAAAAATTACTCCAGACAATACCAAATGTACCCTCAGGGATAAAATCACTCCTGGTTGAGAACTACTGATATATGAGAAATTTTAATGTTTGTAAGTGAGACACTTGCATGGCATCCCTCTGGCCTTAATAATTGTTTCAGGAATTGGCACATAACACATAATTCACACCAAGAAAATGTGAAAGGAAATTTCTGAGACTTTGTAGGAAAAGTTTCTATGTTTCCAAAAAACCTGTAAGAAGGGATGGCTTTCCGTCTTCTGAATATTGTTTGTGTGCCAAGGTGAAGTCAGGACCAGCTGCAGCCATCTTGTGCCCAGTTGATTCATGTAAGAGAGCAGACATGTAGCCACAGGATGGAATGATGTCTGATCAGTTTTTTATCCCTGGTATTCCAGTTAAGTGAGCCAAAATTTCCTTCATAATTTAATCCAGTTGGAGTTGGGTTTTCTTGTACTTATAGTCAGACTTCTAACCTACCCAGTGACTTTGGCAGACTGTCATGGCTTGAGAATTAAAGGGGAGCTGAAGAGTAAGAGAGTAAGACCATAGTTACAAATAACTTATTGTATATTTCCAAAACAACTAAAAGACAAGATTTGAAATGTTCCCAACACAAAGAAGTGATAATATTTGAGAAAATGGATATCTCAACTACCCTGATTTGATCATTATAGTTTGTGTGCATGTATCAAAATGTCATGTGATCCCTGTAAATATGTACAACTATTACATATCTATCTATTTTACAAAAGTTTAGCAGTGAAAGAAGGATACATATAAGGCAGAAGATGGAGGTGGAGTTTGACAGAGGCTTATTTGCTTATTTAAATATGTGGAGGACTTGAGTCTGTTTAAATGATAATGGGAAGGGGTCAGTAAAAACAGAAATGGTTGTAAATAGAGCAAGGATGAGAAAAAAATTCGGTACTGCAAAGTCCCTGGGGAGTGGGGAGCGGGGGAAGGGACAAAAAGGATGAAACTCCAGGAGAGGTAGAATGACTCATCGTGAGTCAACAGAAGAACGTGTCTCCCATGCTGACATCAGGGATGGAAAAGAAGATGCAGATACATTTGTAATGTACATGCAAGATGTTAGAAAAGTTCTTTTTTTTTTTTGATCATTTCAATTTTTCTACAGAGTAGCAGGGAAAGGGGAAGAGGATGTAGATCAAATGCATGGAGAAATTCTCAGAAACTCTAAGGAGCTGTCCAGATATAAAATGCTCTACTTAATGTACATATATTGGAGCTGTTAGCAGGTGACTGGTATCACAACTATGGGACAAAGCAAGTTCTTGTCATTCTTCACCCTGTAGAAGGTGCTCTAGAGACAGGTTAAAATAGAGATGCCTGAGATGATAATCAACATAAAATAGAGGTGCCTGTGCTTTACATACTGAGAAGTTGCAAAGGTCAAAGGGGTCTCCCAAAACCAAGGCTGCTTCCTCTTGATGACCTATGTTGTCCATTCTAAGCCTGCTGCGGAGATGGAGTTCAGAGCTGGGGCACTCATTACGGCTATTGTTCATCAAACAAATGTGAGAAATGGCTGTTTAAAGTCCATTTTAACATGGCTTTCCTCTCAAACCTCTTGTCTGAACTTTAATAATAGAATGTTTGGAAATCGTTAAGTAGTTGCCTTGACTTGTTTAATGCGATGGCCATAGACATTTCATCGAGCTGACATAGGATTTATGTCTCAATAACACAATAACATTTAGTGAGCACTGTGGTTTCAGAACGATTTATGTCTGATCTGCAATTGGAGAATGATTTACACTCAAGTGAGGGGCAGAGTTATGAGAGACTCTGCTAAGACGCCCTGTATCCTGTTGCTTACCTGCTTGCTTTCCACTAGAGGTGGAAGGGAGATGGCAATATTCACTCTCTGACATATTTCCTTTATGGCTTTTTCATTAGAAAAAAAAATAGAAGTCTGAACTTGCTAGCTTATCTCTGCAAAATGTTTCCAATTACTCTGGTTCCTATTAGTTTTTTCCGTAAACTCCAAATTGGTCTGGGACAGCACCAGGGTGAAAGTAGTCACAGGAACTCCACACCAGACAAGACTCTTCAGTTTTCCCATCGCTAATCTGGCGTTATTGAAGGGGCCGTGGCGACGGCCAAGTTTTGCACATCTACTTGTAGATCATCTCAGTGCCAAGGTCACTGGATGTTTTTTTCAAGCCTCTAGTGATACCCACAACAAATAAACCAGTGAGTCCTCAGGATCCTAGGGAGATCACAGTCAAAACGGGATGGCCTCTTGGAAACCAAGAGGCAGAAAAAGCCCCAGGGTTGGCTCAGATCATGGCGGCATGCCTGAGATGGCATCCTGGCTGCACTGTTATCTAGCTCTGCAACACTGGCTTGTTGCCTAATCTGTTTGTGCCTCAATTATCTCATCTATAAATTGGAACAATCGTACCTAATTCAGGGAGATATTCTGAGAAAATGTGACTAAGAATATCCAAAATGCCAATAGTGGGATCGTTAGAGAGAAAAAGGAAACAAGTAGTGCCAGGAAATGAACAATCATCTTGAAAAGGAAAAAGAGAATTGGACTTATTGTTAGAATTCTGGGTTTACATTCCAACTCTGTTTTTCATTAGCTATAGAAATGATAACTGGTATGCCATGCAACTGTTACGAGAAGTACATTAAAAATCATTTGTGAAAACACCTAATAATCACAGATATTGAAGGTATAAGAATTCTCTTCCTTCTTTCCATGCAAGCAAGAAAGTGGATGAGCTTAAATCTTGATTATCAACATGTTAGGTCATAAGGACGATGTCTGTTTTGTAGGGTAAGGCTGTCCTTGGACAAATTTGTGAAGCAATCATAGGTTTCCTCTAGCACCTTCCCACTTTTCCTGCTAGATCTTTTTCTCCAGTCAGGAGCACCTACTTCCTGACTCCACATAGATTTTCCTTTTCAAATTGTTGTCATAGGTAAAAAGCAATACTTACTTCTTGACAAATAATGGTAAAAAAAATTGTAAAAAACAAGGGTACTGGAATTTTACTACAAAACTCCAACAGACAAAGAAAAACTGTAGAGATTCACAGGGCACTATAATGATAAGAATGACATTTTTCAAAGGCTTTTTTTGGATGCAAGCCCTTTCAAGCCTTTCCATCTTTTCCACAATATAATGCAGTCAAATAGCCTGAGCTTTCTATGTTTTCCACATCCTTCTCTTTTTGCCCAAGCCAGTTCTCACCAACCTGCTCTTTCTTTTTCTTTTTTTTTTTTTTCTTTTTTTTGTTGTTTTGGGTTTTGTTGTTGTTGTTGTTGTTGTTGTTTGTTTGTTTGTGACAGAGTCTCACTCTGTTCCCTAGGCTGGAGTGCAGCGGCACGATCACGGTTCAACGCAGACTTGATCTCACCTCAACTTCCCAAGTAGCTGTGACTACAGGCACACACCACCGCATTCGACTAATTCTGTATATTTTATAGAGACAGGATCTTCTCATGTTGCCTAGGCTAGTCTCAAACTCCAGGCCTCAACCAATCCTCCTGCCTCGGCCTCTCAAAGTATTGGGACTATAGGTGTGAGCCACTGTGTGGCACCCAACCTGCTTTTTTCTTGTGTGGTCCTATCAGCCCTAGTCTTTTTGTAATCGGTTCTGTCCTTCAGTGTATCTGTCACTAAGCCATTCTAAGGGCTCTCACCCTGGACAGGAAGGATGATGACTTCATGTTGTCATAGTTTTTTTTTCTTCTTTTTCCTCTGCTACACATTCATTACCATGAAAATAAATGCCCAGATCAGTTCAAATTTCTCACAATGAAAGCACCTGGATTCTTGGTGCTTTCTATTACTAGTTTAAGAAAAATCTGCATAAGCTATTGAACTCAAATTTTATTCAAGTATTTGTTTTCTAAACAATAAGGAAATAGGAAGTGAAAACACACATGAGTTTCAAAAAAAATGCCTCAAAGTTGCCCGATCATTCTTTCTCAAACGATTTTATTTCCTTTGGATCTGAGGAAAAGTAAATAAATTATAACTGATTTAGTTTAAGAAAAATTGTTGAAGGTGAGAAAAATAGATTAGTAAATAGATCCAGAGTTACACTATTTCTTCAATTTGATTCTGCAAGTAGTTACTTACCACATATGTGAATGTTGCTGGGTATTGTCCAGGGCACAACTTAGATCTAGCACCTGCTCCCTGAGACAGCACACCCTCTGCATATATGCTATTGAGTTTACCAGACTGTATTCAAATTACCTGTCTAGGTTGTCCATCTGTCTCCACTAGTCAGTGAGCTACTCCAAGGGAAGAGTGTGACTTAGTTATCGTTGTGATTCAGATGTCTTCTATCCTCTGTTGACACCTCAAGTCAATTTTGATGCAGATTTCAATACTACTTAATATCTTCCAGGAACAAAAGAAAAAAGCACCAAAAGCATTCTTGAACAATAGAGATTTTGGTGAAACTTTTGTAAGATTATGTTGGGGATTTAAAGTCATAATCCCCACAACAACCTCTTAAAGCTTTTTATCAGACACGAATTTTCTCCCAATTCCTCTTGTCTCCTCAGAGAGTCAATGCAGTAGTTATGTTAGTTCAGCAGGTGAAGTAAATGAGGCCTCAGATCCAGTCCTTGACACCCTTTCCAGGCACACAGCCCAAGTGTGGGCGGTAGCCACCCAGAAGCACCAACTTCTTTTTTCCTGCACATAGGCACTGTCCACTTTGCAAACCACATGCCCCTAGGAGCTACTTCTCACCTGAACAAGAACTTTCTTTTTCTACTTCCTATGAAGCTCTAATGACTTAGAGGCCGTAATTCTTCTCCACCCTCTGAAATTGCATTTGTCCTTTTTATGGTGTTCAACTCCTTTCTTGCCCTCATACTCACCCCGTCTGCTACCCTGCAGTCAGGCCACGGTGAGATTACCAATGAGAATGAATTTTTATTTTTTGTATTTGATTCTCTGGAGTCCTGACAACACCAGGCACATAGTAGGCTCTCGGTGCATGTATGTTAAACTGAACTTCATTTAGAATAAAAATTTTAAAAGTAAGAAACAAGTATAAAACATTACTAGACCAATGCCAAAAGAACATTAGAGATAACAAATGCAAAGTAGTCTTATAATAGAAACTGGTATCACTTTTAAGTCAGTAGGAAATAATGTGTCTGGGCCAAATTTGCTGTGGTATCAACATAATTCTCACTAACATCCAGTTTTAGCATGTGAACAATTTATCTTTTTTAATAGAAAAATCTATAAAAATACTCTCTTCTTAACTGCCAATAAAATTTAATTCAGGGCAATAGAAAATGGAGAAAGTTTGTTCGCCATTAGTGAAATGTTTGAATTATAAAATGTCTTCAGAGAAATACAGTTTTGTTACTTCCAATTACTGGGTGACATCTAATTAGAAAAACAAAGTTTTGCCAAATGGAGGAACTTTAGTAATCTGTTTTAGTGAGTACATAAAAGTTTGTGATTAAAATATGAATTACTGTACCACAAATAGACCTTTCCAGAATTAGGAAATGTTCTCTCTTGTAAGTGAAATCTCTCTCTTTCTTTCCATTTTTATTAAAAGTCATGATCATTCAGTAAATTACTTGTAAATAATGTAAGAGTAAATTTCATTTTCACATCTGTGAAAGTGGTCATTTTTATAAATATTGAGGCCTCGTTGTTGACTTTACTTTTTGTTTCAGTGCTGCTGGGTATGTAGGATTACTATTCCTCCTGTTACAACCTCCTGCTCATTGTCCCCACTTTCCAAAATCCTCACACACATAGACACTATTTTCCCTTCCAAGAAATCCTCAGGGAAGAGAATATAGAAGTACCACTATTGGATGTGGTCAGGGCTCATAAATAAAAGAGTTAAATTTCAGTTACCTGGAAATACTTACATTCTGCCAAGGCTGCAATCATTCTCTCACTTATAAATTCTAATTTTAAATTAAATCAAATCCCAGTCTTTCTTGGTTCCAACTCTTCCCTTTTGGCAAGACTTGTATTCTTGGTTCAAAGAAAGAAAGGTTTTCTTTTTTTTTAAGAGGCTAAATTCTTCTTGGACATTGAATGGCTTTTACAAAGTACCATTTGGTTGTTTAAAAGATTAAAAAACAGCTGGGTTACATTTTCTTTGAAATGCACACTTAGTTAAAAATTAAAAAAATTAAAAGTACTAGAGAAAAACACTTTTTGGTTTTGCCAAGACCCAAACCATTTAGAAGGAAGATGGGATAAGAGAGAGGAAAAAAGAATAGTCTGAAATGTGTTGCCAAACCCATTCCCCCTCCTGTGGCAGTGAAGTTCAGTAAGCCCAAAATAAAATAGTGCAAGACACAAAATTAGATTGAACTGGTTCTGGAAACAGTTATGGGTCTGGTAAGTGTGAAGGGATTTAATAAATATTTCTCATCTCTCTTCTCTTCTATCCCAAGAATAGTTGCAGTCATTTTTTTCTTACCAGTTTCTGAATTTTGCCAAACTCTCTCTGATAGAAGTTTCCTAAATAGAGGAATTGAATTTAAGTAGGAAACTACATTCTAGTCACTTAAGTTCCTGGAAACATGTTTGTACTACAAATAGTAAATAAATAATAAAAGTGATTCCAGGGAATGAAAAGTTGCTAGCTCCTGCCAAATTGCTTTCATCACTCAACAGAAAGACAAAAAGTCAACCTTATCCTAAAATCGTAGGTAAAATGGGCCCATATGTGGTGATGTTGACTTAAATTCAATTTAACAAACACTGTTCAGCACCTACCATGTTCAAATCACAGAACTAGGTGCTATAAGTGGATTAAAAACATGAGCAAGGAGCTAAAAAAATGGATAGAGGAAAGAGAAGGAAGGGAAAAACTAAAAAACAAAGTACAGAATAGAACCAGAAAAAAAAATCTTCTATTTTTCAACATAAAATTGTTTTATTCAGTTCAAAAGTTCTCAAGATGCAAAACTTTATTAAATTATCCTTTTTCTAAAGTAATTTTCAGTTTGGGGTACACAAATATATATCAAAAACTTGCATTTGAAGTATCATATAATTATTCAATTATTCCAGAAACAAAGTGTTTCAAAATGACTGAATTGGTGATTAATTGTGCTTTATTTGAAAGGCTCCCTTTAGAATTTCCAGAACCAAGTTAAGCGACAAGAAAAATATTTTTATAGTTTCATACATTTGTAAGGCATGACTCTAACAGCCTCATGCCAGTGTTGGCAAAACTGAGAAAAGCTAATCTATACTTGCAGTTTTTAACCTTTTCAGATTTCTTTTTACCCCCAACACAAACTCAATAGACTCAACATTTTAATGACACTTTCCTGCTGCCTATATTTTTCCACTGAAAGATAATCTGATATGTTAATTAACACTAAAATGACACCATTTTACATTTTCCTGTCTTTCTACTTTTTTATTATTATTATACTATTAGTTCTAGGGTACATGTGCACAACTTGCAGGTTTGTTACATAGGTATACATGTGCCATGTTGGTTTACTGCACCCATCAATTCATCACTTACATTAGGTGTTTCTCCTAATGTTATCCCCACCCCAGCCCCCAACTCCCTGAACAGGCCCCACTGCGTGATGTTCCCCACCCTGTGTCCAGGTGTTCTCATGTTCAATTCCCACCTATGAGTGAGAACATGCGGTGTTTGGTTTTCTGTCCTTGCGGAGAACATTCAGTTTGCTGAGAATGATGGTTTCCAGTTTCATCCATGTCCCTGGAAAGAACATGAACTCATCCTTTTTTATGGCTGCATAGTATTCCATGGTGTATATTCCACATTTTCTTAATTCAGTCTATCATTGATGGACATTTGGATTGGTTCCAAGTCTTTGCTATTGTGAATAGTGCTGCAATAAACATACATGTGCATGTGTCTTTATAGTAGCATGATTTATAATTCTTTGGGTATACACCCAGTAATGAGATCGCTGGGTCAAATGGTATTTGTAGCTCTAGATCCTTGAGGAATCACCACACTGTCTTCCACAATGGTTGAAATAATTTACACTCCCACCAACAATGTAAAAGCATTCCTATTTCTCCACATCCTCTCCAGCATCTGTTGTTTCCTGACTTTTTAACAATTGCCATTCTAACTGGCATAAGATGGTATCTCATTGTGGTTTTGATTTGCATTTCTCTGATTACCAGTGATGAGCATTTTTTCA
Source organism: Chlorocebus sabaeus (assembly GCF_047675955.1). Classification (NCBI taxonomy): domain Eukaryota; kingdom Metazoa; phylum Chordata; class Mammalia; order Primates; family Cercopithecidae; genus Chlorocebus; species Chlorocebus sabaeus. Next base: position 58,872,561 of record NC_132928.1, read on the forward strand.
TGTGTCTGTTGGCTGCAGCAATGTCTTCTTTTGAGAAGTGTCTGTTTGTATCCTTTGTCCACTTTTTGATAGGGTTGTTTGTTTTTTTCTTGTAAATTTGTTTGAGTTCTTTGTAGATTCTGGATATTAGCCCTTTGTCAGATGGATAGACTGCAAAAATTTTCTCCCATTCTGTAGGTTGCCTGTTCACTCTGATGGTAGTTTCTTTTGCTGTGCAGAAGTTATTTAGTTTAATTAGATCCCATTTTTCTATTTTGGCTTTTGTTGACATTGCTTTTGGTGTTTTACTCACAAACTCTTTGCTCATGCCTATGTCATGAATGATATTGCCTAGGTTTTCTTCCAGACTTTTTACTGTTTTAGGTCTAATATTTAAGTCTTTCGTCCATCTTGAATTAATTTTTGTATAAGGAGTAAGGAAGGGATCTAGTTTCAGCTTTCTACTTATGGCTAGCCAGTTTTCCCAGCCCCATTTATTAAATAGGGAATCCTTTCCCCATTTCTTGTTTTTGTCAGGTTTGTCAAAGGTCAGATGGCTGTAGATGTGTGGTGTTATTTCTGAGGCCTCTGTTCTTTTACATTGATCTATATCTCTGTTTTGGTACCAGTACCATGCTGTTTTGGTTACTGTAGCCTTGTAGTATAGTTTGAAGTCAGGTAACGTGATACGTCCAGCCTTTTTCCTTTTGCTTAAGATTGTCTTGGCTGTGTGGGCTCTTTTTTGGTTCCATATGAACTTCAAAGTAGTTTTTTCCAATTCTGTGAAGAAAGTCAGTGGTAGCTTGATGGGAATGGCATTGAATCTATAAACTACTTTGGGCAGTATGGTCATTTGCATGATATTGATTCTTCCTATCCATGAGCATGGACTGTTCTTCCATTTGTTTGTGTCCTCTTTTATTTCGTTGAGCAGTGGTTTGTAGTTCTCTTTGAAAAGTTCTTTCACACCCCTTGTAAGTTGGATTACTAGGTATTTTATTCTCTTTGTAGCAATTGTGAATGGGAGTTCAGTCATGATTTGACTCTCTGTTTGTCTGTTATTGGTGTATAGGAATGCTTGTGACTTTTGCACGTTGATTTTGTATCCAGAGACTTTGCTGAAGTTTCATCAGTTTAAGGAGATTTTGGGCTGAGACAATGGGGTTTTCTAAATATACAATCATGTCATCTGCAAACAGGGCCATTTTGACTTCCTCTTTTCCTAATTGAATACGCTTTATTTCTTTCTCTTGCCTGATTGCTCTAGCCAGAACTTTCAACACTATGTTGAATAGGAATGGTGAGAGAGGGCGTTCCTCATCTTGTGCCACTTTTCAAAGGGAATGCTTTCAGTTTTTGCCCATTCAGTATAATATTGGCTGTAGGTTTGTCATAAATAGCTCTTATTATTTTGAGATACGTTCCATCAATACCTAGTTTATTGAGCGTTTTTAGCGTGAAGGACTGTTGGATTTTGTCGAAGACCTTTTCTGCATCAATTGAGATAATCTTGTGGGTTTTGTCATTGGTCCTGTTTATATGATGGATTACATTTATTGATTTGTGTATGTTGAACCAGCCTTGTATCCCAGGCATGACGCTGACTTGATTATGGTGGATAAGTTTTTTGATGTGCTATTGGATTCTGTTTGCCAGTATTTTATTGAGGATTTTTGCATTGATGTTCATCAGGAATATTGGTCTAAAATTCTCTTTTTTTGTTGTGTCTCTGCCAGGTTTTGGTATCACGATGATGTTGGCCTTATAAAATAAGTTAGGGAGGAGTCCCTCTTTTTCTATTGATTGGAATAATTTCAGAAGGAATGGTACCATCTCCTCTTTGTACCTTTGGTAGAGTTTGGCTGTGAATCCATCTGGTCCTGACTTTTTTTGGTTGGTAGGCTATTAATTATTGCCTCAATTTCAGAGCCTGTTATTGGTATATTCAAAGATTTATCTTCTTCCTGGTTTAGTCTTGGGAGGGTGTATGTGTCCAGGAATTTATCCATTTCTTCTAGATTTTCTGGTTTATTTGCATAGAGGTGTTTATAGTATTCTCTGATAGTAGTTTGTATTTCTGTGGGATCGATGGTGATATCTCCTTTATCATTTTTTATTGTGTCTATTTAATTCTCTCTTTTCTTCTTTATTAGTCTTGCTAGTGGTCTATCAATTTTGTTGATCTTTTCAAAAACCCAGCTTCTGGATTCATTGAGTTTTCAAGGATTTTTTTGTGTCTCTATCTCCATCAGTTCTGCTCTGATCTTAGTTATTTCTTGTCTTCTGCTAGCTTTTGAATTTGTTTGCTCTTGCTTCTCTAGTTCTTTTAATTGTGATGTTTGGGTATTGATTTTAGATCTTTCCTGCTCTCCCTTGTGGGCATTTAGTGCTGTAAATTTCCCTGTACACACTGCTTTAAATGTGTCCCAGAGATTCTGGTATGTTGTGTCTTTGTTCTCATTGGTTTCAAAGAACATCTTTATTCCTGCCTTCATTTCATTATTTACCCAGTAGTCATTCAGGAGTATGTTGTTCAGTTTCCATGTAGTTGTGCAGTTTTGAGTGAATTTCTTAGTCCTGAGTTCTAATTTAATTGCACTGTGTGGTCTGAGAGACAGTTTGTTGTGATTTCCATTCCTTTGCATTTGCTGAGGAGTGCTTTACTTCCAATTATGTGGTCAATTTTACAGTAAGTGCGATGTGGTGCTGAGAAGAATGTTTATTCTGTTGATTTGGGGTGGAGAGTTCTGTGGATGTTTTCTAGGTCTGCTTATTGCAGAGCTGAGTTCAAGTCCTAGATATCCTTGTTAACCTTCTGTCTCATTGATCTGTCTAATATTGACAATGGGGTGTTAAAGTCTCCCATTATTATTGTGTGGCATTTTAAGTCTCTTTGTAGGTCTCTAAGGACTTGCTTTATGAATCTGGGTGCTCCTATATTGGGTGCATATATATTTAGCATAGTTCTTCTTGGTGAATTGATCTCTTTACCATTATGTAATGGCCTTCGTTGTCTCTTTTGATCTTTGTTGGGTTAAAGGTTTGTTTCATCAATGATTAGAATGCATCCCTCCCCCACCCATTTTTGTTTGTTTGTTTGTTTTGCTTTCCATTTGCTTGGTAGATCTTCCTCCATCCCTTTATTTTGAGCCTATGTGTGTCTCTGCATGTGAGATGAGTCTCCTGAATACAGCACACTGATGGGTCTTGACTCTTTGTCCAATTTGCCAGACTGCATCTGTTAATTGGGGCATTTAGTCCATTTATATTTAAGGTTACTATTGTTATGTGTGAATTTGATCCTGTCATTATGATGTTAGCTGGTTATTTTGCCCATTAATTGATGCAGTTTCTTCCTAGCATTGATGGTCTTTACAATTTGGCATGTTTCTGCAGTGGCTGATAATGGTTGTTCCTTTCCATGTTTAGTGCTGATAATGGTTGTTCCTTTCTATGTTTAGTGCTTCCTTCAGGAGCTCTTGTAAGGCAGGCCTGGTGGTCACAAAAATGTCTCAGAATTTGCTTGTCTGTAAAGGATTTCATTTCTCCTTCATGAAGCTTAGTTTGGCTGGATATGAAATTCTGGGTTGAAAATTCTTTCCTTTAAGAATGTTGAATATTGGCCCTCATTCTCTTCTGGCTTGCAGGGTTTCTGCCGAGAGATCTGCTGTTGGTCTGACGGGCTTCCTTTTGTGGGTAACCCAACCTTTCTCTCTGGCTGCCCTTAACATTTTTCTCTTCATTTCAACCTTGGGGAATCTGAAAATTAAGTGTCTTGCTGTTGCTATTCTCAAGGAGTATCTTTGTTGTGTTCTCTGTATTTGCTGAATTTGAATATTGGCCTGCCTTCCTAGGTTGGAAAAATTCTCCTGGATAATATCCTGAAGAGTGTTTTCCAACATGGTTCCATTCTCCCTGTCACTTTCAGGTACATTAATCCAATATAGATTTGTTCTTTTCACATAGTCCCATATTTCTTGGAGTCTTTATTCGTTCCTTTTAACTCTTTTTTCTCTAATCTTGTTGTCTCACTTTATTTCATTAATTTGATCTTCAATTGCTGATAGCTCTTCTTCTACTTGATTGAAACACCTATTGAAGCTTGTGGATGCATCACGAAGTTCTCATGCCATGGTTTTCAGCTTCATCAGTTCATTTAAGGTCTTCTCTACAATGTTTATTCTAGTTAGACATTTGTCTAACCTTTTTTCAAGAATTTTAGCTTCCTTGTAATGGGTTAGAACATGCTCCTTTAGCTCAGAGAAGTTTGTTATTGCCAACCTTCTGAAGCCTACTTCTGTCAACTTGTCAAAGTCATTCTCCATCCAGCTTTGTTCCATTGCTGATGAGGAGCTGCAATCCTTTGGAGTAGAACAGGTGCTCTGGTTTCTCCCCATCTTTGTGGTTTTATCTACTTTTGGTCTTTAATGTTGGTGACCTACAGATGGGGTTTTGATGTAGATGTCCTTTTTCTTGATGTTGATGCTATTCCTTTCTGCTTGTTCATCTTCCTTCTAACAGTCAGGTCCCGCAGCTGCATGTCTGTTGGCGTTTGCTGGAGGTCCACTCCAGACCCTGTTTGCCTGGGTATCACCAGCACAGGCTGCAGAACAGCAAATATTGCTGCCTGATCCTTCCTCTGGAAGCTTTGTCCCAGAGGGGCATCCCCCTGTATGATGTGTCTGTTGACCCCTACTGGGAGGTGTCTCCCAATTAAGCTACACAGGGATCAGGGACCCACTTGAAAGGGCAGTGTGTCTGTTCTCAGAGCTCAAATGCCATACTGGGAGAACCACTGCTCTCTTCAGAGTTGTCAGACAGGGATGTTTAAGTCTGCAGAAGTTTCTGCTGCCTTTTGTTCAGCTATGCCCTGCCCACAGAGGTGGAGTCTATAGAGGCAGTAGGCCTTGCTGAACTGCAGTGGGCTCTGCCCACCCAGTTCCTGCTTCCTGGTCTCTTTGTTTACACTGTGAGCTACTCAAGCCTCAGCAATGGCGGATGCCCCTCCCCCCGCCAGGCTGCAGCCTCACAGTTCAATCTCAGACTGCTGTGCTAGGAGTGAGTAAGGCTCCGTGGGCGTGGGACCCGCTGAGATAGGCACAGAAGAGGATCTCCTGGTCTACCAGTTGCTAAGACCTTGGGAAAAGCACAGTATTTGGGTGGAAGTGTCCCAGTTTTCCAGGTACAGGCTTCCCTTGGCTAGGAAAGGGAAATTCCCTGACCCCTCGTGTTTCCTGGGTAAGGCAATGCCCAACCCTGCTTCAGCTCGCCCTCCATGGGCTACACCCACTATCCAACCAGTCCCAATGAGATGAACAAGGTACTTCAGTTGGAAATGCAGAAATCACCCATCTTCTGCATTGATCATGTTGGGAGCTGCAGACCAGAGCTGTTCCTATTCGTCCATCTTGGGATGGATGTCCTGTCTTTCTACTTTTTAAGAAGATACTTGAGAGAGGACTTAAATAACCCAGAAGTATTGTTTTCTCTCAGGATTTGTAAGTAGTCCAGTATGGTAGGAGCTATCAGGAGGCCCAGGGTAGTAGTGAACAGATGATGACTTGACAGCAGCAGGACTGAGAGGTGGCTCATCAAGGCTAAACATTATTGTGGTTTTCAGTCAATTTTCAGGCACATGGTTGGCACTGGGAACCAACATGATGGAGCAGGAGTCCTGCAGATGAATAGGATCCAGAAGAAAGGAATCTTGACCCCAGATGATACTCTGATCCTAGAAAGCCACACTGACTTGCAGGCAATATCCAGCCCTAACCACTAAGTTGGGCCTGGGGGAGGAACCCCACTGACTGGAGAAGGAAAAGGCAGAAGCTGAAGAAAAGACCTGGAAAAACTACAGAACTTCTCAGAAGGGGGCCCAGAATGAAAGCTCCAGTGTAGACTGGGACAGTGATAAGTTTCCTGGTGATTATAAGGGCTAGGAGGGTATGATGAAGAGTGAGGTGCTATTATAGACTCAGAATCAAAAACAAGAACCTCAGGCTCCCAAAGCTGCACGTTCTCTAGGAAGTAACTGCAGGAAGTAGCTGGGAATCCAGAACAAATGGTTGGGACTACTTTGGCCAACTCTGGGACTGACTGAGTCAAGTTAGTTCAAGAACAGAACCTGCAGCCATGGAAAGGCACAGAAGGCAAGGTTGGAAAGAGGCATCAGGAGCAGGCAGAAATGGATCCCTTTACTAGTCAGAGAAATATACCAAGGGTGAAGGAAGGGACTTCTTTTGGTAGTCAAAGGGTGCTTCTATTTCTCCTTCTGAGTAGACATTTAGCTTTGGGATAATGCTGATTTTGAAGTCTGATACAGTACTTCCTTTTCTCCTTTCAGCAGAAGACCCTGGGCAATGGATTATCTAAGCTTCAACTTTAAAACTTAATAGAATAGGATTTACATACTTTCTAACAAGGTCATTGCAAATATTACAAAGTGGGAGCCCTCCAAAAAATTCCAGTAGGATAAAAATTTCATTTTTGCAAAAGCTGATGAAATTTGATAACAGAGTCATAGGAAATAAGAAATTCCTGGGTAAACTTAGGATAATAAAACATCCATTAGGGGCCATGCCTATCATTCCATTATTACCCTCTTAAAACCCTAGAAATACTGGGACTGATGCCTTTGAGACTGGGCTGGACAGGATGATCCCATACATGAAGAAACTGCTAACATGGTGGCAGTGGGTGGCTCTCCACATAATCTCACCTTACCTTGCCCAGCTCAGGTGTTGTCTTGCTAAGGACCCCATTCTAGTCTGCCCACCCTCTCAGGCTTTTGTCTTTCCTTCCTGTGTGGCCCTTCTAGAAATGGCCTGCCTCCCAGACTCCCTGCACCCCAGCCCAGCACCATCCCAGCCACCACACTGGCCTCGCCCCAGAGATTCCTTAAGTCCAGGATCTTCCTTTGTTCTTTGACAGTGCCTAACAGTACTTGGCACTATTTAAAGGTATTTTAAATATTTTAAATATTAAAAAGATACTTAAAACCCTTATTATATTTAACTCAATTCTGGTTGCAGTCTTCTTTTTCCTAAGAGTTAACACTAGTAGGATTTCACAAATTATCCTGTCTTTAATATATTGAAAAAGCTTCTAAGATATACCTGGGGTCAGAAGTCTGAGAGCCATGAGGAGCAAGGCAAAAACCAATTATGCTACCTCTGTTGTGTGGGCAAGTCCGTGAGATTAATAAAGCCTGCCATGCTGTATTCTATGGGTTGTTATAAAGATCAGACTGAAATAAGAAAAACAAATGAACAAAATTATTTTGCAAATTTTGTTATTAAATTATAACATAAACCTAAATATCATCGAAAAATGTGTTTCTGTGGCACACCTGTTTTGAAAGGGGCTGGATAAGTGAGATATCGCTGTGTTTGAGTCTGTTTTATAAACAATTAAGGACTTTTAAGAAAACCCTCTGAGCTTCTCTAGCAAGGCCGAACCTGGCCACAAGCCACTCCTGCTGCAGACTGGAATCCTACAACCCTCTTTTTATTATTATTATTATTATTATTATTATTATTATTATACTTCAAGTTCTAGGGTACATGTGCACAACGTGCAGGTTTGTTACATATGTATACTTGTGCCATGTTGGTGTGCTGCACCTATCAACTCGTCAGCACCCATCAACTCGTTATTTACATCAGGTATAACTCCCAATGCAATCCCTCCCCCCTCCCCCCTCCCCATGATAGGCCCCGGTGTGTGATGTTCCCCTTCCCGAGTCCAAGTGATCTCATTGTTCAGTTCCCACCTATGAGTGAGAACATGCGGTGTTTGGTTTTCTGCTCTTGCGATAGTTTGCTGAGAATGATGGTTTCCAGCTGCATCCATGTCCCTACAAAGGACACAAACTCATCCTTTTTTATGACTGCATAGTATTCCATGGTGTATATGTGCCACATTTTCTTAATCCACTCTGTCACTGATGGACATTTGGGTTGATTCCAAGTCTTTGCTATTGTGAATAGTGCCGCAATAAACATACGTGGGCATATTGTTTTATAACCCAAACCTCAGCCGGTCTTCTGCATGGCAGTTCATCGTTGTTGCTACTGCTGGTTAACTTACAGGTTTTCAGAAAGGAACTGTTTCCTATTTTTCATATCAAGACATTTGGGAACCCCTCCTCCCTGTCTCTCCTCTGAGTCTTCACCTCCCCTGCCTACCCTGTGCAACCCCCACCAGCAGGAATGTGTCACTATAAGCACCCAATAAAAAAAGCAACCTGTGCCCTTCAAAAACAGGTTTATCAACTTGAAATAGTACAATTCAGAGCAGAAAAGCTTCCTTTTCAAGTGTAAAGTAAACGTGTGCCTATTTTTCCAAGAACCAGATGGGGCCATTGTTCTTCCAGGACCCATTTCCTCAAAATACTATATTTTGTACTTTGATAGATTGGTGCTTGTCTCCAGTAGAAACTGTTAATAGCCATCGGATACGCCTCCTACCCCTTAAAATGCCCATAAGTTAGAAGCTGTTGAAATCAAACTATTTCTATCTTCGTTTTACTCATGGCCCCCCCCCCTACAAAATATACTCCAACTTTCCCCACATCTCAAAATAAGATGATTAATGCAGGATTTGCAAAGAAGGTAGCTAAATACAGGTTTTGAGGCTTTGGCCTGGCATCCACTTGAGAGCACAAAATATTTGAAGTTAATGGGCCTGGGGATTATAAAACTTTAAAATATTTTTGAAAAGAGCTATTAATATACTGTGCATTTCATTCCCATCCCCCCTTCAACCATCATCCTAGGGACAGAGGCATTTTGGAGAGTTTGATACGTGGCCCTTGGAGCCCAGGATATCTAGTGAACTGGCATTTGGCTCATACCTGAGAGATCTACAAGGCAAGAGACTGAGATGGACTAGCTGTTCCTCTAGAAGAACAGAGACAGTATTGTTTTGGACAACCTACCCTTTCAGAGAAGGGTGCCTCATTCCTGTGAGTCACCAGAGAGAGAGATGCCCTTTCATAATAGTCCCAGTTAAGCAAAACCATTTTTTCCTCCTTTAGGGGTACTAGCTGGAAGAAGGGAATGCGAATGGATTACCAACCCTGCTGCAGGTGCTTAAAGAAGATGGAATCAGAGCATGGGAACCAGGCCCGAACTACATGACTGACAGTAGATGACTGCCACTGCCATGGGATCCATAGGGCCCCCAAAGGTGCTTTTCACTGGACTGCTATACTTAATCATTCTCAGGTGACATATTGCTTTGAGAATTTAACCAAAGTTTCAAGTTTTCTTCTTGCACAACGTTTTAAAGAAGAGTTCAGGGTTTTTCCAGACCTCTTGAAGGCTGTCCTTGGATCACTGCTCTGTGTCTCAGGCCACCCCTTTCACCAGATGAAGAACTCCTGTTTTAACCCAGCTTGTCCCGTGTAACCAGCATGATGTAACAGCAGGTTTCTGTCCCTCTCCGCATTGTTCACAGCTTCCCCTGAACCACTGGTCCTGGAACCCTCGTCTCATGCTTCTGCTTTCCAATGCGGGCCCCTTCTTCCTGGAATCTAACCTGAAGTCTTATTTCTTCACATTTATGTTGCCCCCCCTTTAGATTTGATCTAGTGCTTTGTTCTCTGCCTGATCATAATTTTTACAGTTCCCTGGTTAAACTCTAGTAATCCCTCCATAATGTCCAATCCAGCCTCTGGGAACTCCCTACTTCCCATCCAACATCCAGGCATCCTTGTCTGGAGAACACTCCTTTGAAAACTTTTTCTAAATTTTGCTTAGTTTAAGGATTGGATCCATATTAACATTTTTTAAAACACCTGTGGGAAAAGTAACAATTAACCTATTGTCTTTCATTTGGATTCCCGTGTTAATAAGTTTTAGGTCTTTGCTTCAGAGATTTTGTTGAGGAGAGTTTGAGAATTAAATAGAATGAAAAGAAGAAACTCTGCTACCAAAGGAAAGGGGCTTTTGAAAGCTGGAGTGTAAAATCATTAATTTTTCCTATCCCTCGTTCTGCTTCAGTCCCACACTCAGCTGAAGTGTTGAAAACTTAGTACAGAAAAAGTTTTTCTGACAGAAAAACATTTGAGTTCTTGCTGAGAGTGCCTTGAGATGGTGTGGCACGCAGCCAGGCCTTTGGCATTGACTGCCACTAGCTAAAAACTGTGTGTTTATAGTGTTGATGTGTGCCTGATGAGCGAGAGACCAGCCCACTAGGCTCAACCCCTGAGCCTGGCCTCTCTTAAGACCTTAGAAGGAACATAGCACACTCCCAAGGCTAGAGCTCTCCGTGGTTCAACAATTGACTTAGGTCAGCATGCCAGTCAAACCAGACAGCCTGACGTTTTCTTCCCCAACAGAAACTTGAATTTATAAAATGTATTCACATCTCATCATTTGGGGATTTATGCCTGCAAGTCCACTATCATTAAAGAGTTACATGCATACATTCTGCTTTCCATTGTAGGGATTACAAACGCCTAACGATAGTAAATTATTCTCTTCTGCGTTGTACACTACGATTACCCTGCGGAATGTTTCAGACTGTTTTGTAAGGCACTACAGCACTAATGAAGTGTTATTTATACTACACACTGATTTTCTGTTTTGTTTTTCTTGAAGTTTCTCCTTGTTCCATCTTTTTTGATTTATCATACATTTAGCAGACTTGAGTATGAAAGCCATTTTTCTGTCACTCTTCAAACTTTAAATGAACAAGACTTTTTATGAAGTGTAATTTTCAATAACAATGAAATATTAGAAGTCCCTCTTGGAGTTCCTTGTTCCATTCGTGTGTGTGTCTGTGTGTGTGTGTGTGTGTGTGTGTGCATGTGCGTGTGTTCTGTTCTGCTTTCCCACCAGTGCTGCCTGTGATTGCCTTAGCCTCTGATATATGGAAGCAAGGATCCAGTGGAAGATCACAGAAGTTTCCTCTTACTCAGAGAACACCAAGAAGTAAAAACATAGACAACTGCACAACACGCTGTGCATACAACTAACGGATGAATGACTTAGCTTAATTCGGGGTGTTGAGAAGGTTGGAGGTGCAAAGAGGCATTATACAAGCTTTCCAAAAGATGGGAGTTATCCTTCAATATTGGTCTGTTTTATACTTGCATCTAAGGTGAATAACTTCCAGCCATTCTCCCCTAAAGGGAGAAGTTATACACCTTAGATACAAGTATAAAACAGACCAGTATCTCTAGAGAGCATGTACTTTCTAATCAGTCAATTTGAATTCAGATCATCACTGCCATTTTCAAGTGTGATTTGGAAGACTTAAAAGAGCTTCTAGAAAATGGGTAAAATAAAAGCACCATGTGAAGGGCACATTGTGAAGTATGTAAAAGGAGCTAACATTAATTCATGGAAGTGCTCAATACATTTTCCCTCTCTCTTCTCCCCTCTTGTCTGTACTCCTCTCTTCTCCCAACCTCCATTTCCATCAGCCATATTAAAACTAAATTCATCCCCAGAACAATAAGTTGGTGGTAGTGCTTGTGACAGACAATTTTTTTTCCATACCAACAGCCATCACCAGACCTCTCCCAGTGTACCTTCTTTTTTTTGCTGACTAAAGGAAAAAGACATCTTAGACAACCTCAGAGAGTGAATCATGATTGATGTAAGTTAATCATAGTAAGACCAAAATCTTGGAAGGTGATTGGATTTAGGCCTAGATGTGTGACTTATTACTAGCCAATAGCACATGCAGAGAAACCTACTGGGAGCACTGGAGGAAAGATTTTCTCACAAATTAAAAAAGAGATTTATAAAGAACATTCTCCCTCCTCTTAAACAAATGTAGTCATGGCTTCCTAGGATGTCCGAAACTGCTAGCACTATGCTCTTGAAAATGAAAGGTTAGCAACACATAGGGCAGAGTAGAAACGTGGAAATCCATAGTTCTTGATGATACCACTGTGCTGCTGAACAGCCCTCCTTCCAGATTCCCTGCCATGTTAAACAACATATGCTTTAGGATTTAAGGGATTGTCAGTATACTATTATCTGCAGCAGATATCAGCTAACTGCCAAAGGGTTCCATAGAGTCAAGTTCAAGTCCCAGCTTTGTTTGTATGTGAGCTTGGGCAGGTTATCTAAACCCACGTGCTTCCATTTCCTCATCTATACAATGAAGACAGTCATTTTATCCATTACTTAGATTACTGTGAGGATTCCATTAAATCCTCAGTAAATGGTCGTTAAAAATATTTTATTTTATTATTATTATTTGAGACAAGATCTGTCTCTGTTGTCCAGGCTGGAGTGTGGTACTGCAAACATGGCTCACTGCAGCTTTGACCTCCTGAACTCTAGCGATCCTCCTGCTTCAGCCTCCTGAATAGCTGAGATGACAGGTATACACCATCACACCGGCTAATTATCTTAAATTTTTTTTGTAAGATGAGGTCTCATCATGTTACCCAGGCTGGTCTGAAACCTGGGCACGAGCAGTCCTCCTGCCTCAGTCTCCCAAAGTGCTGGGATTAAAAGTGTGAGCCACTGCGCCTGCCCCAAAATTATTTAAAAACTTTACCCAATTCACATGCAGATTATACCTTAGTCTAATTACAGACGCAGCTCACTGTAGATCATTTGGATAAAAATGTTACCGATCTTTATTATTAAATTCTGCTACTCTGGTCATGGTTGTTCTCTTTTCTCTCCCTTCTTCATTCTTCATGTTGAAGCTATGAGCCCCACTAGCTTATGGTCACCCCGTTATATACATTCACGCATCAAAGGAAACATGAAGCGTCTTGGTGCTCATGTGACTCAGTCAGGAATTTGAGGTTTTGCTTGAAAATGTGAAGCCTGAGCAGCCTTTTAAATTTTTTTGGTGCGGGGGAGAATTTGGAACTTTTAATTTCCTTTTAGAATAACTCTGGCACGGTGCCCTAAAGTCTCTCCTTTGTCTCCCTCTAACTTTTCCTATAACCAACCCTGATGTTTTTATTATGATCTCTAAATCACAATCTCCAACATTGTTAATTAATATTCTCTTTTTTCTTATTCCCAAGTATTATATAAAACTAGTCTTGCTTTTGCAACCTTTCTTAGGATCCTTTCCTAGATTTTTAATATCTGTGTTTGTTTCCTTGTCTTAGTCACTTTGATTACGCTTGAACTGTTCCTTAATGCTTTCAATTCTGGCCTGCTCCTCATCTTTAGGCTTGTTCTGTATCATCTCAATTTCCCATAAATCTACACAGATATATCCAATACTTGAAACCCGTATCTTTCCTTTCTGCTACTAAACTGGCTCAGAATTTGGGCACAGCCAGGTGGAACAAATAAAGCCAGCCTCCCTATTTTCTATGTTTAAAAAGTACTATGTTTATTGCTTTGGAAAAGTTAGCAGGGTTTAAAAATGAAACAAAACAAAACAAAATCCTTAAAGGGCCAGGCACAAATGGCTCATGCCTATAATCTCAGCACTTTGGGGGACCGAGGCAGGAAGATCACTTGAACCCAGGAGTTCAAGACTAGCCTGAGCAACCTAGTGAGATCCCATCTCTACCAAAAATGTTAAAAAAAAAAAAAAAAAAAAAACCAGCTTGGCATGGTGGTGTTTGCCTGTGGTCCCAGTTACTCAGGACGCTGAGGTGGGAAGATGGCTTGAGTCTTGGAGGTCAAGATTGCAGTGGGCCAATTGCACCACTGCACTCCAGCCTGGTGACAGAGTAAGACCCTGTCTCAAACAAAACAAAACAAACACCCTCAAAGAATAATCATCAGTGGATATTTGTCAACTTTTTCTTGGAGGCCTAGTTGCAGAAAATTCTTCCTTTGTTGGAGAATCTGGGACTATAGGCTTGTGGTGGAAGGGGTCCCAGAGGTCAGATACCTGGTGTCCCTGGTACCTAGCCTCTAAAGGAACAGCATGCCTGCAACATAAAATTAAAGCATCACCACAATGAAGCAGGGACTGCAAAGCATTGCTTCGGTGACTGTGATGGCAGAATTCAATGTCTCAGACCCTGACCAGGGGCTGTGGTGGCTTACTAGCCTGGCTGAGCTACTAGAGACTCAGCTTGTCTTCTCAGACCTTGCCCTCTAGCCACCACATCAGTCTCAGAGCTACCAGGTACCCCTCCAGTCACTTCCTTTTGTCTTAAGTTAGGCAAACTCCCATTCTGTTGCTTGCAACCAAAAACAAAACAAAACAAAACACCTGAGTAACACGATTTACTTCTCCTGTTTCACTGTCATGGAAATAGTGTGACATAATGAAACAGGAGAAGTAAACTGTGTTACTCTTAACACTCTTAAGAGAGTAAACTGTGTTACTCTCTTAACTTCTCTCTTCACAGTGAGAAGAACATGGGATTAAATTCTCTCATTTATTTGCTGGCAAACTTAGGCAATTAAACGAACATCTCTGAGTCTCAGCTGCACATCTGAAACAAGGGAAAAATAATATCAAACTCACTGTGCTATTGAAGGAATTAAATGAAATTTTATGTGTAAGTCCTTAGTTGTTTTTAAAGTAAAACTTGATTCTGCCTTCCAATAATTTACAATTTAGTTGGGAAACTATGGCGTGCACACTTGTTGGTAATAGGTAACATAATGATGCTTAATAATATCTAATGCACTGTTATAAATAAATGTACTGTTATATTTATTAGTTCACTTAACTTTTGCAACAATCTAGTGAAGTAAGTAGTATTAATCATGTTTTATAGATGAAGAAACTGAAACTTTTAGAGAGGGCAGTAAGTATCGAAAGCTCACACAGCTGGAATTCAAACACAGGCACTCTTACCCTAGAGCCTGTGATCCTAAACAGCTCACCCATGTGAACAGGTATTCCACACTTTGAGGATGGCATAGAAGGGCCAAAAAAGAGATGCAGGCAAGATATTTGGCTGAGTTCAGAGGACAGAAGAACACTGTGTTTCAGAGAAGCAAGGGAAATCTTTGTAGTAGGATGACGCATGGCCGGGCGTGGTGGCTCATGCCTGTAATCCCAGCACTTTGGGAGGCTGAGGCAGGTGGATCACAAGGTCAGGAGTTCAAGACCAACCTGGACAACATGATGAAACCACATCTCTATTAAAAATAAAAAAAAAAAATTGTAGGCGGGCATGGTGGCGGGTGCCTGTAATCCCAGCTACTCGTGAGGCTGAGACAGGAGAATGGCTTCAACCTGTGAGGCAGAGGTTGCAGTGAGCCAAGATAGTACCACTGTACTTCAGCCTGGGCAACAGAGTACGACTCCATCAAAAAAAAAAAAAAAAAAAAAGGACAAGGCACATTTTAAAGATGTCAGATTACATGGGTAGTGAAATACCAGACTAGTTGAGGTTGATGTTGTCGTAAGATTTTTCCTCTGTCAATTCCTTCCCACCTTCCATGGGAAGAAATATCTAATTCTTATTTGTTCAGAAAACTCAGCCAAACATGATCGCCCCCAGGAAGGCTTCTCTGACTTTCACTGACTGAGTCAGGCACGTCTTTTATGTGCATACATAGCTTATACGTCCTATACATAGGTCCTATAACTATTGGCTTATTTGTCTATTTACAGTCACTGGTTTGTGGCCCCTGTGGATGCAGAGGCATTGTGTGTCTTACTTACGACTCTATTCACAACATCTAACATAGTACCTGGCACGTGGTGAGTGCTCAGTCAGCGTTTATTAAATGAATGCGAATGAGGGCCCCCAGCAGAGAAAACCACGGAGACAAATCTGGCTGAAGACAGAATGTTTGGAGTGAAAACATTTGCAATATTACCAATGTCGAAATATCCTGGCCCCTTTCAGAACTTGATTGCAAAAATATAGATGATCAAAGATGATCAAGATAATTAAATTAGAAGACAGGGTAGAGAAAACTTCTTGGGGGTTGTATAAAAGACATATGAAAATGAAATTATATGAATACATTCAGTATAAAAATTAAAAAAATACATCAGGGTGATAACAGCTAGTCATTTTGAATGGATAGTGGCCATTATACGCTCAGTGCAAGTGTGTGTGTGTGCGCACGCGCATGTACATGTGTGCTTATGTGTACGTATATCTGTCAATGAAAGTTTGTGATTAATCATTTTGCAGACAGTCAGAATTCCGTGTGCACTGGTATTTTGTCCTAAGTTATCCTCCCAAAAGTCTCACACTCATAGAAATAATATTGGCTTTTTTTTTTTTTTTTTTTTTTTTTTGACATAACATTTTGATTACTCTGGCTCCAGCAAGTCTGGAGTTTGTTCTCTATCTGCATGCTTTTTGAGGAAAAAACTTTCTGGTCATGACAGACCAATATATGCACCTGAAACATTTTTAAAATAATCTAAGTGTTAGAATACGTGCCAAAAATAAGGATCTAGAGGAAGAGTTATAGGAATTGAGACATGACAGGGCACAGGGAGCCAGAATTATTAGTGAAGTTTTCATGGGTAGGAGAATAGGAATCATGAGTGCCCTTGGGGAGCGATTTCACTGAGATGGAGAACAATTTGTTGAATGTTATGGAGTAGGTAGAGGAAGTGGGTGAAGGTCTCTGTTGAAAAGGATTGCAAATGGCAATAGATGCAAGAACAGAGACGGCATTTTGTTTCATAGAGAGCCTGGCAGGGTGCTGTTCTTAAGAATTTTTAAAATTAGCATACAGTTAAACTGACTTTTTTCATGTACAGTCCTATGAATTGATACACATAGAGGTTCATGTCACCACCGTCACAATCAGGAAACAGAATCATTCTGTCGTTCCAGATGATTCCTCGAAATACCCCTTGGTAGTCGACTTCTTTTTTCTTCCCTACCCCCTGAAAACCATTGATCTGTTCATCACTATAGTTTTGTCTTTTCTAGAATATCATATTAATAGAATCATACAATATGTAAAAATTTGAGACTAACCTCTTTCAATTAGTGTAAGGCCTTTGAAATTTATCCAATGAATGTATCAGTAGTCCATTGCTGAGTAGTATAGCATTGCCTGGATATACCTCAGTTTGTTTATTTATTCTGCTGTTAAAGGACAATTGAGTTGTTTCCAGCTTTTTGGCAATTATGAATAGAGCTGCCACAAACTTTCCTGTATAGGTTTTTATGTGAACATATGTTTTCATTTCTCTAAAGTAAATTCCTAGGAGTGGAATTGCTGGATCATATGGTAAGTATATATTTAACTTTATAATAACTGCTAAACTGTTTTGCAGAGTGGACGTACCATTTTGTATTCCCAGTGGCAATGTATGAGTTTCAGTTGCTCTGCATCCTTGCCTACATATAGAGTTATCTCATTTAATTTTAATTTGTATTTATCAAATGTCCAAGGATGTTGAACATTTTTTTCTTTTTTATTATTATACTTTAAGTTCTGGGATACATGTGCAGAACCTGCAGGTTTGTTACATAGGTATACACATGCCATGGTGGTTTGCTGCACCCATCAACCTGTCATTTACATTAGATATTTCTCCTAATGCTATCTTTCCTCCACCCCCCCCCCACCCCCAACAGGCATGTGATGTTCCCCTCCCTGTGTCCATGTGTTCTCATTGTTCAGGATGTTGAACATTTTTAATGTGTTTTTTGCCATCAATATATCCTCTTTGGTGAAGCATCTATTCCAACCTTTTGCCTGTTTTTAAATTGGGTTGTGTTCTGGTGGTTGAGTTTTGAGCGTTCTTTATATATTCTGGATTCAATTCCTTTGCCAAATATGTAATCTGCATATATTCTTTCCAGTCTGTAGTTTGTATTTACATTGTCTTAACAAATCTTTTGCAGAACAAATGTTTTAAGGTCAGATGAAGTCCAGTTTATCAATTTTTATATTTAATGGATCATGCATTTGGAATAATGTCTAAGAATTCTTTGCCTAATCGCAGTTTACAAAGATTTTCTTCTATGTTTTCTTCTGAAGGCTTTATAATTTTACATTTTCCATTTAGATCTATGATCCAATTTGGGTTCATTTTTGTAACAGGTGTGAGGTTAAAGTGTATTTTTGCATATTAATGGACAATTTCACTCTTTATTAAAAAGACTACTCTTTCCTTTATTGAATTACCATTGTACCTTTGTCAAACATCAATCGGTCAGAATTTGGTGGGTCCTCTTCTGTACTCTCTATTCTGTTTCATTAATCTATGAGTCTATCACTCTGCAAATAGGAGTATAGCCATATATTAAGTCTTAAACTGGGGCTAGTGTTATCCTCCAAATTTATAGCTCTTTTCACAAAATTATGTTAGCTATCCTAGATCCTTATGATTTTCACATAAATTTTAGAATAACTCTGTTCATTTCTACAAGAAAAATTCTCTTGGGAATTTTATTGGAATTGCACTAAATCTCTTGATCAATGTGTGGAAAATTAAATGTTGTTTGTTTATGTTAATTGACCGTACCCTGTGACAGATCTATACCTCCAAACATTGTTTCCGATACAGAATTTTGTCTCCTGCCTGATTCAGGGATGCATTGGGCTGGGTTACTATTATAGCTGGTTCTTGAGAATGCAAATATCCAAGTAATTACTCACAGTAGATCATAAATACAGACCTAAAAGTTACAGGAGGATACGCACCTATCTTATCTCTTTATGCTGTTAGAGACATCTGAGAAAGGTCTTAGGTTAGGTTTAACTCTCTAGATGGAACCACTGACTTTCCATACAAGACTGAATAACCCAAACTTCGAGAGACAGCACAAGGTCAGGCTATTGTGATGTCACATTCGTACGATTGAGAATTAGATTTTTACATTCAGGAGCAGTATACCTCCTACTAATCAATTGGGGAGGAACATTTTCTTGACCAGTAGATGTAGATTAGAGTGGCTATTCTTAGACTAAGAGGAAGAAACAAATTTCTTTTGCTTTGAAAAATTGTTTAAAACTTGTGAGGTATTCTCTAAATATATAGAAAGGCACTGTTTAACAGGTACCCCAAAGATTATTTAGTTATCTAGGGAATGTACTTTATTCGACTCACTACTTACTATGAACTCAAAGTTCCAGATTTAAGTGAAGCTATGTGTTGATAGATTTTTGTTTCGTAGATATGGAGCTAACTTTATCTAACAGAAAATATAATCCCCTGTCCCCACAAAGGACACAAACTCATCCTTTTTTATGGCTGCATAGTATTCCATGGTGTATATGTGCCACATTTTCTTAATCTAGTCTGTCACTGATGGACATTTGGTGGGAACTGAACAATGAGATCACTTGGACTTGGGAAGGGGAACATCACACACCGGGGCCTATCATGGGGAGGGGGGAGGGGGGAGGGATTGCATTGGGAGTTATACCTGATGTAAATGACGAGTCGATGGGTGCTGACGAGTTGATGGGTGCAGCACAGCAACATGGCACAAGTATACACATGTAACAAACCTGCACGTTATGCACATGTACCCTAGAACTTAAAGTATAATAATAATAAAAAAAGAAAGAAAGAAAAAGAAAAAAAAAAAAGAATGATACATTGGACTAGGGGTAATTAGGGGAAATGGAGGGTGGTGGTGAGGGATAAAAGACAACACACTGCGTACAGTGTACACTGTATAGATGATGGGTGTACCAAAATCTCAGAAATCACCTCTAAAGAACTTATTTATGTAACCAAACACCACCTGTTCCCCAAAAATCTATTGAAATAAAAAAAATTAAAATTAAAAAAAAAAAAAGAAAATATAATCCCAAAGTCATGGTTTATTCTTCTGAAGGACATTACCAGCTTTGTATCTAATCAAGAAATTTTGTTCTAATATTCCTTCATTAAGTTGTCTATAAATTCCCAGCTTCTCAGATGCTCTTTGAACCTACTAAGTTACTAGTTAGATAAGGTTATCATAATAACATACCATAAACTGGGTGCTTTAAACAACTAAAATTTATTTTTCACAGTTTGGGAGCCTTGAAGTCCAAGATCAAGGTGTTGGCAGGGCTGGTTTTTCCTGACGCCTGTCTCCCCGACTTGCAGAGGGCTGCCTTCTTGCTGTGTCCATACGTCGTCTTCCCTCTGTGTGTGCACATCCATGGCATCCTTGTATGTCTACATTTCTTCTCCTTTTAAGGATACCAGTTAGACTAATTAGGGCTCACCCTAAAGACCTCACTTTAACTTAATTACCTCTTATCTCCAAATACAGCTATATTGTGAGATACTACTGGGGGTAATGACTTCCACTTTTGAGGATCACAATTCAGTCCATAGCACCATGCCATCATCCTATTCCCTCATAATTAATGAACTGAATGCAATCTTAGACACATATTCATTTGTATAAGAGTGATCATTTTAATTTTTTTGAAAAGTATCTTTTAACACTCTTCAGTGTAGTTCTGGTGTGATATTTGACCTTATTTATGAAACACAAGAATGCCTTGAGAATTTCCAGTGTAGCAGTAGGGGGGCCAAGAGTGGGAGAAAACTAAGAATAACACTTTACAGTATAATTTTTCTCATGTATTATCCTTAAACCCATCTCCGCAGATCTTGCCAGTGTATGTTGATCAATAATAACAATGATTACACTGACTTTTGTGTTTTGTTCCTGACTGCTCTCATAGAGCCTCAGCATCATCTAAAATATCTCTTAGATGTTTTCTTTGTTGGACCCAGATAATGTCACAAATGTCCTTGTGAGCAAATCCTCTGCTGCCAGGCACAGCCCAGCAGGGCATCTTTGGTGTGCAGTCACATCCACCATGCATTGATGGTAATGCGGGACATTCAGGCCTCACCCAGACCAGTTACTCTTCCGAAAAATATTCTTCTGATGCCACTGGTGCTTCCTAGACCTTTGTCTCCAGTTCTCAAATGCCCTGAGTTTCTAAATCTGTGAAGTGGCCTGTGGCTAATTAAGGGAGATTCTTTTTTTGTGCCTTCCTCCATCAAAGGAATCCCAAAGCAGCTTTTTCTTGTGCCACAAAGTTCTACAAATAATCTAATGAATAGCTCTTTCAGTCTTTATGCTCTACTTAGGATTTGATCTTAATTTCAGTGGAAACTAAGTTGGAAGACAATTTCTGTCTTCCATGATTAACACCAAATTCTATTTTTAATTTTTACTTCTATCCAAAAATTAAGTTTTTATTAGTTGGTCAAATTTATTACCACTGGCTCCTTCTTTTCTGAGCATGAATTTTCTTCCTAAAGACTTCTTATTCCCCTGAAAAGACATATGTTCAGGTTATCTCATCGTTTCTCCAGACATACCAGAAGATTCCAAAGCACCTGTACAAATAGGTTTCTGGTAGAACCCTCCCATCAACTTGCCAATCGTTTGGGACTACCATTTGGATTTGAGTTAAGATATCCTCTAACCCAATACAAATTTATATAACATAATGCCTGAAGGAAAATATCAATACTGTCAAATCTATAGGCAAGAAGACTAAGGCTCAAACCCATTAAGCAACTTGCCCAAGGGATTTCTAGACCTAGGATTTAAATCCAGATCGTGTAACTTAAAATACCATTTTTCTTTTCAACAAACCATAAACAAAAGCCTAGAAAACATCCTAGGAGATCACCTGCCAATCTGTCTACCAGTTCCAGTGGAATCAGCCAATCATTCAAGATTCTGCAACTGACTATGGCAAAAGCAGAGCAGGATCTGAATATAAGTCTGCTTGACCACAGCATCAATAAAAATGGCGTGCAAGGAAATTAAGGGCAGAGGTATTGTAGCCACAAATAACCCTATTCGAATTCTACTTCTGCCACTTGGACATCTTTCTTAAACTCTTTAAGCCTCAGTTCCCCATGTACAAAATAGAGGTAATAATAACTACGCCGTATTATTCTTAAGTGTCAGTATAGTTTTCAGTCTTGGCCCTAAAGAGTAATAGTTCCTCACTAAATGACAATTGTTGTTATGAGTAACAAATAATAAATTGTTAATTTATTATCATATTTAAACATATTAGGTATAATATTAAGTATATATTTGAGTATAGTAGGTAAATTGCATTCAATATATCTTCTTTTTATGAACAAAAACATTTAATGGGTAATAAGTTTCCACAGTTTAAGTGGTCTCCAACATTTGCAATTAGACCAATTTTGAAACAGCACTCAGGATAGCACCAAATTGGACTGCCAAGCAGGGCTCAGGAAATGTAAAGAAGAGAGTTTCCTCAAAGAAATGAACTAAAAGCTTGGTAGGATTTATGCTATTCAGAGTATACTGAAAATGGAAGATGATTAAATTTCAGCCCTTCTTACTCTAAAGAAATATATAAAGCAAAAAATTAATTTGAGACACATTTTCCTTTCAAAAAACTTTAAAATGTTCATAATTATCATTTTCATTCTGTTTATTGCTGGGAAGTAAAATAAAACCATCAGTCTTGTTCTCTGCAATCAGTTGCTTATTCTCTTTTGGTAAAAGCTATAAGTGAAAGTTTTCCTGAAGGCAGACTTTCTTTTTCTTTCCTATTTTTGGAAAGAAAATAACAGATGAAGAAACAAAATACCATTTTCCTAATATCATATTTAGAGACCATTATCATTATAGAGAGATCATGTTGAAGAAACAACCCAAAAAGAATGTGTCAGATGCTTAGTCCATGTTGAGTAATATGGTGAGTTTAGATTCATGTAATATAGAATATTAATTGTCTAGTTAACACAGGACTGAAACACATACAACAATAATAAACAAAGCAGTTTCATAATTCAACACTGAAGGTGATACACAAAAATGACAGAATGATGGCATCAGATCTGCATGAAGCTGACTTGAAAAGACAGAACAATTCCCTGAGTATGGTAAAACACACCCATGATATTATGTTTCCAAAGATGTAAATTCAAAGGGAGAAGTCTGTTAAAATTATAGAAAGAAGTCTGAGAGGGAACAATTGGTTGCATTGGCTTACAGACCAGCCAACAATGTCAAATTGATAACAGGTGCATTTCTAACAGCAACAGCTTATGATATAAATTTCTGTATTCTCAGTGTAACTGCTATGTTTGGTTCTGTGTTGATGTTTGTTCCAGACACTTTAGAAGGCTCAAGCAGCCTTTATATGTAGATAGATAGATAGATAGATAGATAGATAGATAGATAGATAGATAGGCTAGTTTAGATACATAGATAACAGATAAGCCCAAAGCACTAATAGAGCATGTACAAATAAAGAATAAACCAGAGAGTGATGAATGCTACCAAGGGCCATTGTTATACAGAAAAACTGAAGGGAAGAGGATTTTCACTGAAGCCTTCTCTGAGCAGTTGATAGATATTTCAGCTGAGACCTGAATGACAGAAGAAGCCAGTCAAGAAAGGATGTGGACAAGCATCACAACTAGAGGAAACAGCTAATGCAAAGGCCCTAACAGAAAACAATTTTAGTGTGGTGGTGGAACAGAAAGAAGGGCAATGTGGATTTGAATGCAGTGAGCAAGAAACAAGGTGAAATGGAGTTGGAATTTAGAAGGGGGCTATATCATATAGGTGCTTCTACACTGAAGTAAAAATTATTCTAAATGTGATGGGATGGCATTGGACATTGGGCAATGCCCAGATATTACTGGCATTTTTAAAAGATTACTCTGGCTGATGTGTGTAGAATAAATTATAGATGGATAAAAGAAAGGTAATTTCGGCCGGGCGCGGTGGCTCACACCTGTAATCCCAGCGTTTTGGGAGGTCGAGGTGGGCGGATCACGAGGTCAGGAGATTGAGACCATCCTGGCTAACACAGTGAAACCCCGTCTCTACTGAAAAATACAAAAAACTAGCCAGGTGAGGTGGCAGGCGCCTGTAGTCCCAGCTGCTCGGGAGGCTGAGGCAGGAGAATGGCGGGAACCCGGGAGGCAGAGATTGCAGTGAGCAGAGATCGTGCCACTGCACTCCAGCCTGGGCGACAGAGCGAGACTCCGTCTCAAAAAAAAAAAAAAAAAAAAAGAAAGAAAGAAAGGTAATTTCAGTAGGCAAAGGGAAAGTTAATGATAATTTGAAGAAGAATGATGATTTGTTAGACAAATAGAGTAATTGACACTTATTGGCACTCAGATATACAAAGTAAAGGGGAGAAAGGATTAAAGATAATAAAAGAATGTGGAACCTGGGTGACAGACACCTGATTCTGTGACAGTGTGAAGGCTAGAGTCATGAAACTTAGAAGAGGTGGGTACCATCAGGGATGAAGGTATATTCTGCTTGGGACATATTAAGGCAGAAATAATGATGAAATATGTAGTCCCATGAGTCTGTGAATGATTTAAGACTGAAACTAATGAAAACTAAGAAAAATCTGAAAATGGCCATTTATAAATCATTCTAACGAGTATGATGGCAAAATCAGATGAGTGAAAAAGCATATGGGGGAGAGAGGAGAAAATGAGATCACCTTAAGAACCATTTCCTAAATAATGTTAATTTTCACTTAAACCTACAGCCTAATTTCTCTCATAGGTGAGGGTTGCAGCTGTGTAAGTGAGGGGTGCCAAGATAAGTGACCTTGAAAACATGACCTGTCGTTCGTTGCCTTGTCACTCCTTTACCACAGTCTGAGACAATAGGATCACATCACTACCCAGTTTACGTCAAATGTCATGTGTCTGATGCCCACCCTCAACCCATGAAATGTTGAGTTCTTTAATTTGTATTTCATTTGTCTTTAAATGCTCTGAATTTCTAGCCTGGGGACTTGCATATATTAACAAAAAAATAAATGTTTGTTGTCTTAAAGAGACATAGTCTATTTAAAACTTGTTTACTCATCTCTATATTACTAGTATATCTCTTTCCTTATATTACACCATAAAACTGTATGTCTCCTATTCCTTAGCTTCCCCAAAGCCCTTGTCACTCTTGGTATAGGCACTTCTCACTCTGGGTACTGTTGTAAACCTAGGCTGTCTGTAATGTGATTTGCATGGCTGCAGAGAAGCCATATGAGATTGTTATAGAAATCCTCAATAGTTGGGCCTAGATAATACAAAGAAGGAATTAAAGGTCTGTCCTCCTAAAGATCCCAAGAGAAGGTAAGAAAAATATCATTCTAGGCCAGGAAATACTGGTCACCCAAGATTGTTACACACAAGAAATCAAGAAAACAACCAAGATGCTACAAACACAGGAGTGGATTCAAAATCTGAGTGACTCTAAGGGCTTGATCTTAGAACCTTTGGAACTACCACTAGAAACAAATAAATCCAAGAAATACTAGAAACCTGTCTACTGTTACTTAGAAGTGCCACCTGACGAACAAATGTAAACATAAGGTACTAACAAGAGGCCCCCATCATTCCCATGAAATTCAGAGATCCAGGTACTGAACAAAAGTGACCACAAAAATATTGCCCCAAAGCACAAGCAACCAAAGGCCTTATGCTATTCTTCCCTTATCCCTTCTTTCTACTCACCTACATTCATTCCTGACTTGTGTCTCCCTTGAGGACCTTGAGGCAGAGAAGAGACTATGCTTCCCTTTTTACTGATGTGGCCTCAGTCAGAGGGGATGTTGTGCAGTTACTTTACTTCCTCTAAACATCAATATGCCAAGGGATTCATACAAAAATCAGGCCAACCATGAACTCAGGTTTTGTAGTCAGATAACTGCCAACAGATGGTGCCTTAGACACCACAATCCTACCCTATTTTAAAACGTGCTTCACTTAGCTGGTATTTGGCTTAACTTTCTCTATTTCTCCATTTCAGGAGCAGTTTGTCTCCCAAGTAAAACAAATAACACTGTCGGAAGGTTTATCCTAACTATTAACTTGAATTTATTGCTCTAAAAGCACTAAGTCTTTCTCCTTCACAGATACTGGAAAGTTTAAAATATTCATGCATTATTACCCACATCACTCCTGAATGAAGATTCAATTAGGCAGTCTCTAATCTCTCATTATTTTCTCAACCCAACTCTCAATCCTCAAAATCACTCCTGTCTTTTCTACACATTCTTCATCAGTCACCAGCATCACTGTTCTATTGAGGACCACAGCCCCAACATGGAAGGTCCTCATTCTTTCCCTAAAACTCAGTAATGGCCTTACTAATATCTCAAATGTTGACTTAGCTTTCCATCTAATATAATCTACAAATGGTTTTCATAACGCAAGTTTCTTGCTAGATATCAAGATAAAAGGAAGTATGTTATCCTGCGTTGTTTTAGAGAATAAGCTTCTGATAAAACCACCTACCTTCATTTTTAATTCTGCTGTGTTCATTTCGTCAGAGGGGTCACACCTATTTGTATCTATAGCTTTGAAATACTCCTAAAGCTCTTCCCTGAGCAACCCAACTGATACACTTGGGTTTGGATCTTTAACTCCATTTCAGGCTGTGTCAGTAACAGCCAAGTAGAACTTTATCTTTAAGTCAGACTAAGCCAAGCTGATTGGGACAGACATGTGACAGAGTTTATCAATTCAGCAGGATTCTTACAATTCTATTAACTGTGACTATCCCCATTTAAAACTCATCTCTTATTGCTTAGAATTGATTCAATTGATTGGCAACACTCCCCACTGTGACATTATCCCTTAGTTTTGCTTTGCTTGCCAGCAGCTCTCACGTTGTTTGACACCATATGATCCCCAATTTCAGAATTAGTCAGAGATGGCACAGAAGGATTTGAATTCTGTAGCAGTAAAAACAGTACAGTCATTAACTTAGCTCTTTAGTTTGTTTATCTTGGAATTCATCTAGTTCCAAATATTCTGACCAAAATTTAAAAACAATAACAAAAAATTTTCTGTTAATTTTAAAAGCATAAGTTGAATCATAGCTACCAAGCTAACAGTGAAATGCAATCTCAGCACTTCAAAGAGAATGAAATCTGAATATGACCAGCATGTTATTTGAGACTGTGAGAACCTAGATTGTGCCAGGGGTGAGTCTCTTACTACATACCTGACATCAGAATAAGACACTCAGAAAGCTTAGCCAATACCATGACTTTCTCTAAACACTTTCCCCAAGCATCCTTTAGTGGAAGTTTAAATTTCACATCTTTGGGATAAAATGAAATTCCTTAAATCTTTCCTTGCATGACTTGTTTTGAAACAGAATAAGCTTTCTCCTGATTGACCAAAATAATTATGCCTGTGTGCAGCTTCCAAGATTTAAATTGGGAATAAATCTTAGCAGGATAAAAAGTCTGGTACTGTTCTTTGTTGGGTCTAAAGAAGTGGTGATGGGGAATGTGGTCTCAGAAGATTTTGGAGAGAATTCAGTCTTTTCGACACTGAATGCAGCACCACCATGTGGAAACCTCCATTACCACTAACCGCAAATCACGGAAACTTGGGCAACACCTGAGCATTCCTGTTCTGTGGCCAGCAGGGACATTTCATGGCCTTTATTCTTTAAAAACCTTTTTCCATTCCTGTATATTTCCTATACTTTCTTCTACTTTTTTTTTTATGGTTCTTATTTTTTAAAACGTTAACTTTTCCATGTATTTAGAATTTTTTTGCTATTTAAAGTAAGGTGAGAATCTAATTTGTTTTTCCCCCTAAATAACCAATTTCAACCCTGTCCTACCTCTAATTGAATTATATTTTGACTTTAAAGGTATCAAGTTTTAAAAAAATCAATAACTAGATAATCAGATGTTCATGTGACCTACTAACTTATGCCAATAAAATCCTATATTTAATAATAACACAATCTAAACAAATACCTATTGGCACAAATGGCTGAAGGAATAGTCATCAGTGAGTATAAAGTGCTTCCTGCGAAATAGTTTTAAAAATAAAAATATGGAAGCCCTATTTACCTTTCTGTCTCCTTTAAATAAATATACCTCAGCCGGGCATGGTGGCTCAAGCCTGTAATCCCAGCACTTTGGGAGGCCGAGACGGGCAGATCACGAAGTCAGGAGATCGAGATCATCCTGGCTAACCCGGTGAAACCCCGTCTCTACTAAAAAATACAAAAAAACTAGCCGGGCGAGGTAGCGGGCGCCTGTAGTCCCAGCTACTCGGGAGGCTGAGGCAGGAGAATGGCGTGAACCTGGGAGGCAGAGCTTGCAGTGAGCTGAGATCTGGCCACTGCACTCCAGCCTGGGCAACAGAGCGAGACTCCGTCTCAAAAAAAAAAAAAAAATATATATATATATATATATATATATATACACACCTCTCAGCCCCTACCCATTTTTTTTCCTTTTTTTTTTTTTGAGACAGAGTCTCATTCTATCACCCAGGCTGCAGTACAGTGGTGTGATCTCGGCTCACTGCAACCTCTGCCTCCCACATTCAAGTGATTCTCCTGCTCAGCCTCCCGACTAGCTAGGACTATAGGCATGCACTACCACACCCAGCTAATTTTTGTATTTTCAGTAGAGATGAGGTGTTACCATATTGGCCAGGCTGGTCTTGAACTCCTGACCTCATGATCCACCTGCCTCAGCTTCCCAAAGTGCTTAGATTACAGGCATGAGCCACTACACCCAGCCCCTACCCATGTTTTTGCTACTCTAAGCCTTCTACCCTGTTTTCCAGGACCTAAAACTCTCCTCAGAGTTCTATTTTCATACCTTAAACATTTTATTTCTCTTAAAATTCTGCAAGGAGGACATTTACTTTTCATTGTTCTAACCTCTCCAGGATGGAAAGGAAAGAGAGAGCTTTAGAAGTGAATAAATCTGGTATCACATCTTGGCTTGACTACTTAGTCACTGGTTGCTTTGGGTAAAACACATGACCACTCTTGCTCTCACTTTCCATATATGTCCCTCGGGGATCTCTGGGACGTGAGAAGATCAGTATTAATGCAAACATGCTCCCCTGTAACAGAAAACCATGGTGATATTTTGTTGCATGATCTTGCTTAATCCATAGGCTGCAGACTCCTGAGACAGGTTGATAGCAGAGTTCATGGATAAACACTTGCTACTCAGAAATTCTTGAGGTGGATGCAGTTTGGAGTTATCCACCTTTAGAGAGAAGATGAACATATTTTCATTGTTTGTGGAATACTAACGTAATGTTATGTTAAATCCTTATTGAGGGTTAATAAATAGGAATAAATTTGTGGATATTAAGATCGCCAAGGGTCTGGAGCATATACACATTTGTTGTTTTTTCATATGGCAACAGCTCTCCATCCTCTTCCTAACAATACTCGTTCACAAGTTGATTGAACCATGAATCAATATGCTCTGTGCTCCTCTATCTGAAGAATGAGCAAAAAATCTAAATTTGGCTATTCAGATATAAACTTTCTGAAACTTGGGTATAGAACACATTGACTAAAGGCAAAAACTCCTGAACATTGCATTTAGGTGCCAGAATGCTAGAAAAATCAACCATCTCTTCCTGCTTTTTCGATGTCTGCAGCTACTCTAATTTCTCACCTTCCTACTTCTTTTATCCCCTCCTAACCCACACACATTGTTCCCAGCCTCTGGTAACTATCTCTACCTACATGAGATCCACTTTTTTAGCTCCCACGTAGGAATGAGATATTTATGAGCCAAATGTGATATTTGTCTTCCTGTGCCTGGCTTATTGCACTTAACATAATGACCTCCAGTTCCATCCATGTTGCTGCAAGTATGGCCAGATGGGATTCCATTGTGTATATATACCACATACCACATTTTCTTTTTTTAAGGTAAAATTTTATAATTTTTTATTTTAAAAATTCATTGGTAAAATATGCAAGCATAAACTTTACCTTTTCAACCATTTTTTTTAAAAGCTTTTATTTTAGATTAAGGGGTACATGTGCAGGTTTTTGTATAGGTAAACTGTATCATGGAGATTTGGCGTACAGATCATTTCATCGCCTAAATAATAAGCATAGTACCCGAGTGTAGTTATCTGATTCTCTCCCTTCTCCCACCCTCCATCTTCATGGAGGCCTGGTGTCTGCTGTTTCCCTTCTTTGTGTCCACATGTTCTCGTTTAGCTCCCACTTACAAGTGAGAACATGCGGTATTTGGGTCTCTGTTCCTACATGAGTTTGCTTAGGATGATGGCCACCAGCTCCATTCATATTACTGCAAAGTACACAATCTTTGTTTTCTGATTCCCTGCCTCCTCCAACACTCCAACGTCATGTGGACTTTGGTGTCTGTTGTTTCCCTTATTTGTGTCCGCGTGTTCTCGTTTAGCTCCCACTTATAAGTGAGAACATGTGGTATTTGGGTTTCTGTCCCTGCATGAATTTGCTTAGGATAATGGTCTCCAGCTCCATCTATGTCACTGCAGAGGACATGATCTCAATTTTTTTTATGGCTGCATAGTTTTCAATGGTGTATATGTACCACATTTTCTTTATTCAGTCTACCATTGATGGACATTTAGGTTGATTCTGTTTCTTTACTATTGTGAATAGTGCTATAATAAACGTGTGTGTGTGTGTCTTTATGGTAGAATGATTTATTTTCTTTCGGGTATATACCCAATAATGGGATTGCTATGTCAAGTGGTAGTTCTGTTTTAAGTTCTTGGAAGAATTGCTACACTGCTTTCCACAGTGGCTGAACTAATTTACCTTCCCACCAGCAGCGTATAAGTGTTCCCTTTTCTCTGCAACCTCACCAGCATCTGTATTTTTGACTCTTTAATAGTAGCCATTCCGACTGGTGTGAGATGGTATCCTATTGTGGTTTTAATTTGCATTTATCTAATGATTAGTGATGTTGAACATTTTTTTCAAATGCTGATTGGTCGTGTGTATGTCTCCTTTTGAAAAGTATCTGTTCATGTCCTTTGCCCACTTTTTAATCTGGTTGTTTGTTTTTTGCTTGTTGATTTGTTTAAGTTCCTTATAGAGGCTGGATATTAGATCTCTGTTGCATTCATACTTTGCGAATATTTTCTCCCATTCTGTAGGTCGTCTGTTTACTCTGTTGATAGTTTATTTTGCTGTGTAGAAGCTTTTTAGCTAAAGTAGGTCCCGTTTGTCAATTTCATTTTGTTGCAGTTGCTTTTGGTGTCTTTGTTATAAAATCTTTGCCAGATCCTGTGTTCAGAATGATATTTCCTAGATTATCTTCCAGGGTCTTTATAGTTTAAGTTTTACATTTAAGTATTTAACTCATCTTCAGTTGATTTTTTGGTATGTGGTATAAAGAAGGGGCCCAGTTTCAATCTTCTGCATGTGGCTAACCAACCACATTTTCTTTATCTGTCCATCTACTGATGAACATTTAGGTCAATTCCATATCTTTGCTATTTTTGAATAGTACACATGCCATTTTACATCTCCTGAGAATACGCTCCCTCAAGATAGCATATGCCAAGGTTTAGAAAAACAGTAACAGCAACATCAACAATAAACAAAGAAACAAAAGATACTCATTGGAGAGTTATCTCTTAAGTAGCCTTCTTTTTCTCTGGTTACAGTACATATTTTTTTGTATCCACACACTGTTTCCAATGAGTCTGAAAAGTTTATGTTTAATTTTTTAGCCACAGTGGGTTATTTTCCACTGGTTTACAGCTTGTTTCTAAAACCTGACATAAAAAGTCACAAATCCAAGCAAGGTTATCAGTAGCTACATCTGCTGATTCCACATTCATACTTGTCAGAAAACAAAACAAAACAAAAAAACTACTGATCTGAATCAATTTCTGCACATTCTACCTAAGCGAATTCTTTCTTCCTTTGTTAATCCATTAATTTAATAATTACTAAATATTTCCTCTATGGCAACACTTCACTATTTGTCCAATTACCATATGCTTTTTAGGGGTTCTCTTCCTCCTCTTTTCTATATTTCCTTTTCTACTCGATACTTCTCAGAATCTTTATAAGTTTCTCCTTTTTAAAAAACAAAAACAAATATCCCAAACTAATGTTTTCCTCTAGCTTCACCTTCTTTCTTTCCTTCACAACATTTTTCAGCATTTGGGTTCTCAATCTATCTGGAATCAATTCTTGTGTATGGTTTGAGGTAGGGCTCCAAATTATTTTTCTCCCATATGAATTATAATTGTTCCAGTTCATTTGCTAAATAGTTTCTTCTTTCTCCAGTAATTTGTTATGCTGCCTACATCATATATCAAAATTCCATTTATGTATACTCTGTTTTGTGAGCTTTCTATTTTGTTCAATTAGTTAACAATTCATTCCTACACTATACCTTTTTAACTTTAAAATAGCTTTATAATCTTTACAATAAAGTTTTTTTCTCTCTTTCTTCCTTTTGAGAAATAAATTACCTATTCTTTGTCTTTTGCTGCTCTACATAAATTCTAGAACCAATCTGCCAAAAAGTCTTGTTGGGATTAATATTTTTATTTTGAGAACATAGAGCTAATTTATCTGCATTTCTAATTGTCATATACTTAAGTTATTTCATCAGGAACATTCCGATGGCAAAAATTTTTGCCACCATTTGTCATTAATTCCTTAAGGCAATTTTCTAGGTATTAAAATGTTTAGTAGAATATGTTCTCTCCCCATTAAACATTGTATTATAAAACATTTTAAATGAACAGACAAAAGAGAAACAATAATAAAAGATATTCAAGGTCAAAGATCTAGATTGAAAAACTATTAACATTTGGCCATTTCAAAGTAATTTGCAGACATCATGACACTTCTAAAAATAAAGACATTTGTACATTTCTTAAAAATAAGAACATTTTCTTATATAACCATATTATTGCCCTAAAGAAAATTAAATATAAATCCCTAATAAACCATAATAGTAGTCCATTTTTAAATAACCCCCAATTGTCCACAAGATGTGTTACTTGGTTTTTTTCCTGAACAAAAAAAATCCAATTAAGGTTTACCTATTGTATTTGGTCATTATATCTTTTTAGTCCCTCTTAATTGAGAAGAGCCCCAATACCTTTTTTTTTTTTCTTTTGAATAACATTGAATTTTTGAAGAGACTGGATCAGTCATCTTGTGGAACTTCTAAAATCTGAATTTGCTTGACTGATTGTTTCCATCTAGATGCCATTTTTTTTTCTTTCATCTCCCATATTCCCGTGAACTGGAAATTTAAATGAATAATTAGCTTCAGATTAAACATGTTCAATAAGAATATCTTAAGAAGAATACTGGGCACTTCATATTGTATTACATCAGGTGGCACATGAAATCCAGATTGTCTTATTATTGGTGATGCCAAGTTTGAGCACTTGATTGAGATGTTAAGAGTCAGCTCTTTCCACTGTTATTTTTTTCTAATTTTTACAATAAGACAGTAAACTGTCTGGCTCCATGTTAATGCATCATTCTTAATTAACATTTTATCTTATGGTTTTAGTACATTTGATAGTCATTACCACAATCAATAATTTCGTTATGGAGTTGCAAGACAATGAATATTTCTCCCAATACTATAATGTTTTTATGTTTACTAGTTGGTATTTTTCTATAAGAGAAAAAATTGTTTATCAACTAGAACAAAACTACAGTTTCTCTTTTAAAATTGAGTAAACATCATTTTCATTTATTTACCAATTTACACAACAATATTTTTATATAATTACCACCTCCAATGATTTGTCCTGTGGAACCGCCTTCGACTAGAAACATCCCTATAGTCTTTGAACTCTTGCTTTCTGACACAGAAAAGTTCAGGATAACCTTGTCGTTTTCCAAATCATGACGCAGAATCAATCATTTTACCAAAACGCCCTGATTTTTTAGTGGAAATTAGAGTAAAAGCAAAAATCTGGACTCTATGTTGTTTATTGTCACCAGGAAGATTTTTTTTAGGCATCTTAAGTGAACAGGGCTAAGAAATATATTTTAAAGAAAATTATGAGTTTTAGACTTCTCTTTTTGGCCATGGAGGACTAATAACCAAAAAATATATTGAACCATCTGTATGAAACAATTTTCAAGACACTGAATATGAGACAACAAAGGACAGAGTTCCCCAAGAGATGGAAAACAAGTAAGGTGAGTCACATGATTATCAAACTTATGCCTTTAAGAGAGCTTCCAGGCCCCCATTCAGGAAGTGGGAGCCCAAGCGGGGTCCAGTGGATTCCCTGAATTGAGGAGAAAATGAAAAATCCAGAGAGAATAAGGCAGCTAGGGTTTTAGGCCAGATTACTGGAGAGGAAAGGACTGTACAGAAGGGAAACTCTAAAAATAGAGGTTTTCTATCACGTGTACAGCTAAGCGAATGTATGTAGGATAACTACCTGAGGCTGGGGAAGATCTACCCAAAGGATTAAAGACGTGGCAATGTTGCTGGTGACAGCAAAAATGACCCACCAATGGAAACAGCTGGCTTCATTGCATAGGTGATTATCCTGAACCATCTAGGCCAAATAAGCGCTGGCTATGTCCCTGTATTGGATTGCCACACAGCTCACATTGCATGCAAGTTTGCTGAGCTGAAGGAAAAGATTGATCATCGTTCTGGTAAAAAGCTGGAAGATGGCCCTAAATTCTTGAAGTCTGGTGATGCTGCCATTGTTGATATGGTTCCTGGCAAGCCCATGTATATCCACCTTTGGGTTGCTTTGCTGTTCGTGATATGAGACAGACAGTTGTGCTGGGTATCATCAAAGCAGTGGACAAGAAGGCTGCTAGAGCTGGCAAGGTCACCAAGTCTGCCCAGAAAGCTCAGAAGGCTAAATGAATATTATCCCTAATACCTCCCACCCCACTCTTAATCAGTGGTGGAAGAATGGTCTCAGAACTGTTTGTTTCAATTGACCATTAAATTTAGTAGTAAAAGACTGGTTAATGATAACAATGCATCGTAAAACCTTCAGAAGGAAAGGAGAATGTCTTGTGGACCACTTTGGTTTTCTTTTATGCGTGTGTTTTAAGTTATTAGTTTTTAAAATCAGTACTTTTTAATGGAAACAACTTGACCAAAAATTTGTCACAGAATTTTGAGACCCATTAAAAAAGTTTAATGAGAAAACATAAATAAATAAATAAAGACTGCTACATGTATTGGGCAGGAAGTAGTGCCTATGCTTACCAGGCAGACTGGAAAACCTCAAAATTCATGGGTCACTGAACAGCATACTCAGAAGGAACTCCTCTCAGTAGTGGAGAGTAATTCACCCAAGATTGAGCGTGTCTCCAGTCTCATCTGAGAAAAACAATCCAAAACAAAATGAAGCAAAACCATAAATCTCAAACTATCTCAAACTCTTTCCACGTATCTTAACTTTATCCATGAATAAACTTCGACTACTTATAGCAATATAAAAATGTCCAGCACCCAACGGATTAAAATTCACAATATCTGAAATCTACACAACAACAACAAAAATGTGAAACATACAAAGCAATATAACTTCTAATGAAAAGAATCTTTAAGCAAACAAAAATGACCCAGAATAAACATAGATATTATAATAAAATTATCAAGAAAGGACATTGTCAACTGAATTCCATATATCCAAAAAGTTAGAGTTATGGAAGGCATAATATAGACAAAAATCAAACTTTTAGAAATTAAAACTTTGCTGTCTGAGACGAAAAACACACTAGAAGGGATTAATAGCAGATTAGATACTACAAACGAAAAAGTAGTAAAACTGAAGATCATAGAAACTCTTCAAAATAAAATACAGAAGAAAAAATAATTTTAAAAAGTAAAAGGTCATTAGCATACTGAGGGATAACTTTTAATGGCCTTATATATGTATAAGTGGAATCCCAATAAAAGAATGGGTCACAGAGAGAGTATTTGAAAAAATAATGGCCATTTTTTTATATTGATGAAGACTATAGATCTACAAATCCTAGAATCTCAAAAACAAAAACAAACCCTACGACAAGAGTCATGATGAAAATTACACCAATCCTATTATAATCCAATTTCTCAAAAACAGTGGTGAAAAGAAAAGTGTAAATGTATCTAAAGAACAATGATACATTACAAATATAGGAACAAAGTTAAGGATGGTCAAAGATTTTTTATCAGAAACTGCAAGTGAGAAGACAGTAGAACAACATCTTTAAAGTGCTGAAGGAAAACAATTGTCAATCTAGAATTCTATAGCTACTGAAATTGTCATTCAGAAATGAAGGACATTTCTTCAAAAGAGATTCTCAGGCATACAAAAGCTAAAAGCACTCTCCAGCAGACCCATACTACAAAAATGTTAAAGAAGTTTCTTCAGGTGGAAAGAAAACAACACCAGATGGAAACGCGTATCTAGACAAAGGAATAAAGAGCCCTGGAAAGGGTAGCTGTTGGATAAATCTGTAAGAATCTCTTGTTATTATTTAAATGTCTCTAAAATATAATTTTAGGCTGTGTGCAGTGGCTCACATCTGTAATCCCAGCAATTTAGGGGGTCGACACAGGAGGATCTCTTGAGCCCAGGAGTTCAAGACCAGCCTAGGCAACACAGTGAGACCTCATCTCCACAGAAAATAAACAAAATAGCTGGATGTGGTGGTGCATGCCTGTAGTCCCAGCTACTCAGAAAACTGAGGTGAGAGGATCGCTTGAGCCTAGGAGGTCAAGACTACAGTGAGCCGAGATGGTGTCACTGCACTCCCACCTGGCGACAGAGGGAGACTCTGTGTTAAAGAAACAAAGAAATAAGATAAAATAAAAAATTGATATTAAACAAATTATAAATAAAATAATAGCAATGTAGTTATATATAGTTGTTAATAGAGTTAATGTAGAGTTTATAAGATCTATTAAAGTAAAATGTGTTACAATAATGTCAGGATGGGAGAAAGAGACAAATACATGTTTAAGGTTGCTACAGTATATGTGAAGTGATCTATCACATGAAGGTTGACTGTGATAAGTTAAAGATGTATACTATAAACCTTAAAGCAATTACTCAAATTTAAAGAAACCCACAAAGTTACAGCTAACAAGCCAATAAAGAAGAGGAAATAAAAACATTAAAAATAGTTCCAAAGAATACAGAGAAAGACAACAAAGAACAGACTAGACAGAAAACAAGTAACAGGTTGATGTCATAAAAAACCTTAGCTTTACACTCTTTCTGCTTTACCTTCACCATCCAGCCTCCAAATAAATTTCTAGCTTCTAAAATATTTTCCTGTCTTCCAAAGCCTGTTCCTGCATGCTTTCCAAGTTCTTTTCTTTTGATTCCCAAGTATCCAATACTTGGATAAACCACATCTTCTTTTTTGTTTTTAGTATTTCCTACTCAGAGTGGATCCTGTGCCTTATAAAACAGCCCTTAATTGATGTTAACTGTGTTCTACCACTGCAAGGACCCCACTAAGTTTTCTTTGCTACTTTCGGGCCTTGACTGACTCTCAGCTCCAATGTGAGTTCTGGAGCCTACTCTACTAATCTTGGGTGATTATTTCTCCAATTACATGTTAATCGGATTTTACATCTTCTCTATTTTCTTATTATGTGGGTGATTTTATTTATTTTTTATTTCCATTGTTCTTAGTAGAATGTGTAAATAGGTTAAATTTTGGCAGCCACTATTATCTACAGGAACCCCTCATGTCTTTCTCCTCATTTCCTATTTATACTTTAATGGTATGAAAGCTGGTTTCCTACTTAACTACAGGGTTCTTAGCTAGGTCAGCTATGCCCTTGTTGCAGACTTCAACAGGCAATGACTCAATCCTTACCTTATCAAATTGTCTGTACATTTAGATATTTTTAGTAATTTCCCATTTCTTGAAGCACTTTATTTTTCTTTAGATTCTTTGATATCTAAAGATTTTATGGTTTTCCCTCTATCTTTTTGCCTACTTCTTGGTCTTTGTGCATTATTTTTCTTTTATTTGCCTCTGTCTGATTCAGGATCCTGTCCCAATCCTGACTTCTTATCACTCTAAACATACTTTCTTCTTTTCATAACTTCATTTTTCATCTCTATGCTAATGATTCTCAAAATGTTTTTCTAAACCAATAACTCTTGCCCAAACTCAAACTATATAGTTACCTGCCTAGTGAATATTTCTATTTATTTTCCAAAGCTATTCAAACTCATCATGTCCCAAACTAAATTCATTATGATTTAAGCCTTCACTCTTCCAAATCCTACTCCTCCTCTTAAATGCCACCTCTTAAATCACACACAATTATCCAAACCTGAAATCTGGTGAGTATCTCTACTACTTCCTCCTCCCTCTTCCTCAATGTCCAGATGATTGTACCTCCTTGGTGCCTATGACTTCATCAATGTATTACGATTACTATTATCACTACCTTAGCAAGTCTTTATCATCTCTCACCTGAATTAGTTCACAGCCTTCTATCTTCCTGCCTACAATAATTTCCCCCCTCCAATCAATTGCTTATAGTGCAGTCAGAGTAAATTTTCTAAACTCTAACTTAATCATGGGTTTCAATTCCTTAAAAATTTAACTATTTGGTGTGACCTCAAGATAAGTTCTGTGCTACTTACACTGCATACAAAGTCAATAATTTAGCCCCTCTCTGTGAATTCAGTCTTTAATGTCATTACTTTTTCACCTCACACTCTACATTCCAGTCATGCTGAACCTTGTGCAACAACCCCAGGACTTTGTCTGTACTGCTCCTCCCTTTTCACATAATTAACTCTGGATGACCTTTTAGGGCTCATCTTAAATATTCCTTCCTCTTTGAAGCCCTCCCTGATTGCCTTCTGCCTCACAAATGAGTTAGCGGCATTCCCTTTGATTTCAGTATACCTGGTACTTATTTCATACTGTAATTGTAACTTGATTACAGTTCTGTACTCTCTACTACATGATGAGCTATTTGGTAAAATAAATGCCTTCCCTGACTTATCCCTAGCAGCTAACACAGAACCCAGCATGTAACAAGCACTCGATGAATAACCGTTAAATGAATACAGTAATATATGCATACAAATACAAATGATTGATTTACACTACGTGTTTATTCTCAGTTGCTTTTCTACTGATAATTCTCATCAAAAAATTTTAAAAAGTGTAAACATTCTCAGATAAGTATGATTCTAAGACTTGTAAAACTCACAATGCCAATAAAATTGGTTATCTTTATTATTTTAGACTGAAAGATTTTTAAATCCCTTAAAGTAGCAACTGTATCTTTCCAAATGAAACTGAAACTCTGCTAGGTTCTACTCTGTAGATGATAATAAGAGATTGTACTTATTGAACACTGTGTCAATCAGTGTTGTCGGAGCTTTATATGTAGGAAGTTATAAAATCCTCACAATTACCCAATGAAATCGCAAACCGAGGCATAGTTAGATTTAGTAACTTCCCCAAAGTTACACAGCTAGTAAGCAGAGCTGGGATTTGAACCCAAGTAGTCTAGCTGCAGAATACTATTAAACACGATGTTCACTGCTACTTGGCTGTCTTGGTTGGAGAGCCTTGGTTGGAGAGCAAGAATGCTCTTGTTACCCTTTGGTTCAACTTCCAATCTTTAATATGCTTACATGTATAAATGTGTAACCCATTTCATTTAGATGCTACAAAACCAACTCAGAATTAACTTTATCCTTTGAAACCAAAAGCATAAATGCGAATACCTTTTTTTTAAAATTTTTTTTAAATACAAGGTCTCACTCTGTCTCCTAGGCTAGAGTGCAGTGGCATGATCAAAGCTCACCGCAGGCTTGGACTCCTAGGCTCAAACAATCTCTTGCTTCAGTCTCTTGAGTAGCTGGGACTAATGTACACAGCACTATATCCAGCTAATTTATTTTTATTTTTTATTTTTGTAGAGATGGGGTCTGCTACGTTGCCCAGGCTGGTCTCAAACTCCTGGCCTCAAGTGACCCTCCCACCTCGGCCTCCCAAAGTGCTGGGAGTACAAGTGTGAGCC
Source organism: Chlorocebus sabaeus (assembly GCF_047675955.1). Classification (NCBI taxonomy): domain Eukaryota; kingdom Metazoa; phylum Chordata; class Mammalia; order Primates; family Cercopithecidae; genus Chlorocebus; species Chlorocebus sabaeus. The sequence goes on from NC_132928.1 coordinate 58,912,169, forward strand.
ACTGCACCAGGCCTAATGCCTATTTTTAAGATAGAGCATGCTGGCCAGGTGCAGTGGCTCACACCTGTACTCCCAGCACTTTGGGAGATTGAAGGGAGTGAATCACCTGAGGTCAGGAGTTCGAGACCAGCCTGGCCAACATGGTGAAACTCCACCTCTACTAAAAATACAAAATTAGCCTGGCCTCGTGGCATGTGCCTGTAATCCCACCTGCTCAGGAGGCTGAGGCAGGAGAATTGCCTGAACCTGGGAGGCACAGCTTGCAGTGAGCCGTAGTTGCGCCACTGCACTCCAGCCTTGGCAACAGAGTGAGACTGCGTCAAAAAAAAAAAAAAAAAAAAAAAAAAAAAAGATAGAATATGCCTTCATATTTGACATCTTTTTTCTTATAAATTTGAGGAAGCATGCATGCAGCAGAGAATTTCCTTCCTAAGTCTCAGGACCGACTGTGTAATTTGCAGGGCCCAGTGCAAAATGAAAATGTGGGGCCTTTATTCAAAAATTATTACGAATTTCAACATGTCAACAGCAGAGCATTAAACCAAAAATGGGGCCCTTCTAAACATAGGGTCCTTTGTGACTGCTTAGGAAGCATGCCCATGAAGCTAGCCCTACTGAGTTTTCTTCCTAAGAGGGACCAATCACTGTAGTTGATGCTTATTTGAGAACAATGCTGCTTAGCATTTCTGTATATATGACTGAGAATTGCATCCCCAACTTTAAAAAAAAACACACACACTTTAAGTAGTTTAAGATAGAATCCTCCCTAGCATTATCACAGCATAGAAATTTTATAATCAAACAAGGAATCTAGAATATATACAGTATATATGTGTTTTACCCACTGTAAAATCTACCTATTCACAACTCTGCAAAAGAAATGTGTTATTTTACAGATGAATAAATAGACTGAAAGATATTAAGTAACCTCCATAAAGCCACTTAGCTAGTAAATCGAGGCACTACTAGTTAAGCCCAGAACCACCTGCCTCAAAACCCGGGGTTTTTCCATTATGCCATGTTGCTTCTACTGCAGCAATGGAAAAAAGGGCAATCAGTCATGGACTAACACATTGAATTATGAGACATTAAGTTTTTGCCCTGAGCAAATAAAAGCTTACTCTTATTTTCCCTATGTGTCTCCCCTGTTAATCCAAGATTCTTCAGTCATAGGCATGTATGCACAAGGACATATATGATTTTCAAAAAGGACAAGGGTATCTTCTGAGGCTTGGTGAGATCCCTGTTGGGAATGCTGTCATGGTCACTCTCAAATATCAGGAACAGATGCAGTCTATTAGGAATTACAAGGCCAGCTGTTGTTTCATGTCATTAGACTTTTGCAACCAAATGGGAAAAATCGACTTCTGCCAAGAGACAAGTCCCCAGGCTCGGCAACAAATATCAATTCCAATTTGGTTGAAGTTCTGCAGGATTTTTTTTCCTTTTTTTCTCATGATTATGGAAGTGATTCTCTGCATATTGGTTGGAGCTCAACCTAAAGTATGTCACATTTTCCGTCTGTATTGAAGAAGATGTGCATTTATTCATGCCCTCTAAAACAGAGCAAGGACATAAAATTTGTCTGGGTTTTTGAACTAAGAACAGTGCGTGATTTGCAGAACCAATCATCTTGCCTTGGACAAGAAAAAAAAAGAATTATAATTTGTTGTTCTCTCTTGTGAACAGTTATATTGTCCAGTCAAGATAATTGGCCATCCTGCAATTCACAAATGGCTCTCCTTGGCAAAGCTTGATTTTGAGTTTGACAGTGACTCAGATGATTTCATAACATCTTAGAATCATGAAGTGTTAGCACTGGAAAGGACCTTAGAGATCGCATAATCAAATACCTCATTTTACAGATGAGGACACTGATGTTCAGAGGTGCTTCAAGGTGGCTGAAGTCATAAAGCCATCATACAAGCTGGTCCTGGAAATCTGAGCTTCTGTTCTTGGTCTAGTTCTCTTTCCATTTCTCCACAGCTGCCTTGTTTTCCTAAGTTAATATGTCAAACTCCATTTGCTCTTACTCTGCAGGCAGTTTCCAGTTCAGCAGGGAAACTCTTTGAAATAGGCACACTTAAATGAATCAAGTTTTATTGAGCACATATTTTTAATTTTAATATTCAACACAGAATTCAGCGTGGTGCCCTGTGCATAGGGAGCCTTCAATCATTCTTCTACTCATTTATTCAGTCAACAAATATTTGCTGAGCATAATAAAAACCACAATAAGTGCTCATAAGGATAAAATTTATTGTTCATTTCTGCTAAGATAAATAACACATAATCCCTGCCCCAAAGGAGCTAACAGTCCAGTGGGCCATATATATAAGCAATTAAAATTATTTAATAAGTTATATATGTAAGTTTATATAAACTTTGGCAAAAGGCTATACTGACTATACGGCACGTGAGATCAAATAATGTTACCAATAGAATCATCACTGGATTGATTCTATTGTGAGGAATAATACCACAGTTCTGAGGAAAGAGCATGAACAAAGGAACAGGAGCAGGAAGGCCATACTTTATTCTGGAATTTTGGAGAGGCACAGGCTGCACAGCAGATGAGCAGGATATAAAGGTGGAAAGGCAAAATTACATCACATCTTGGAGGCTACTGAACATCAGGCACAGAAATATAGATGTTACCATGTAAAAAATTGGAATATTAAGGTAAGAGAACTAAAATGATTTAACTCGTATGTTTGGAGAAAGTGTAAAAGTTGTACTGGAAAGGCAAGAGAGCAGAGAGAATCAGTAAGCAATTACAGATTTATCTCTAGCCAGTGTAAATGAAATAATCCACTAATTTTGTTTGATCATGTCAAACAAACTAAATTTTAGGAAACTAAAATAGCTCTCTATTGTTAATCTTGTACAATCTGAAATTTTCAGCCCTTCAGTAAATACCTGCCCCACACCCTGTAGGCATGCACAGAAGCAAATGCAATGTAACATACATGTTTTCACACTGGTGCATTGTTTACAAGGCACTTCCTGATTTATTGAACCACTTGTCCTTTAAAGTAGAAAGGGAGAATTTAACATCTTCACCTTGTAAATTATAAAATAAAGGTTTGGAATAATTAAGGTTAATTTATTGAAGTCCTTTTCAGCATTTATTCTAGTCCTCAACTTTTCTGAGGTTATACATCTAATAAATGGCAATGACCTCTCAGATCCTTGGCTTTTCTCCTCTAATAATCTTGTTCTCCCTAACCTTAGCCACACCCTCCCATGGACATTGCCTGGGCTTCGCCACTACCAATAACTTCAGTCTTTCCAATTTTATTCATTCTAATCCCATTTGTCCAATCTGCTCCCATTGACAATCCAAATCCAATCATCTGTTATCATTACCACAATTAATAAGCCTACCACTTTCTCACTGGAATTCACTCATGTAATGTTCTTATTCTTTTCTCTTACACAGCCTAAATTCTATAGCTAGTTATTATAACCACTCTATGGCATATGCCCTCAACAACCTTTTCATTTCTCACTTTGTTGGAGCCACAACTCTTTTTTTTTTCTTTTTTTTCTTTTTTCTTTTTTTTTTTTTTTTTTTTTTGAGACCGATCCCAGGCTGAAGTGCAGTGGCCGGATCTCAGCTCACAGCAAGTTCCGCCTCCCGGGTTTACACCATTCTCCTGCCTCAGCCTCCCAAGTAGCTGGGACTACAGGCGCCCGCCACCTTGTCCGGCTAGTTTTTTGTATTTTTTAGTAGAGACGGGGTTTCACTGGGTTAACCGGAGCCACAACTCTTAATCTCGCTCTCCATGTATTCTGTGCCTGCACTTCTGCTGCTTAATGTGGCTGGAAAAAAATAAAAACACCACACAACCATGTTTGCCTGGTCTGACCTTAACTTTGTGACCACTGTCAGGAAATCAAGCTATCAATACCTAGTCTATTTACTCTCCCTCTGCTCCAATGGATAACACCTTTTTTGCTCAAATAACCAATACATCTCCCTTATGCCCACTTTCAGTTGATGACCTTGCTTCCAGCTTTATTGAGAAAACTGAAGCAATCAGAAGAGAATTTTTAGACATCTGTCCTCACATCAACCTACTTATCAGCATATGCAGGCAAATATCTGCCTTCCTGCCTGTTGTTAAACATAAACTGTCTCCATGATCTTACCTAAAAGAAATTTATCCACTTGCATAGATCAAGTCCTACCTCCTCTCACCTGTTCAAGGGCATTACTGAAGAAGTTGTCTCCTCTCACTCCTACAACATCAAAATTTCCCTTTGTACTAGAAAATTCTAATCAGGATGCAAATGTCCTCTTATTTCTTCCATATTAAGACCAAAACCAAAAACATTGTCTCACCCACCAATTCTAACCCCATTTCCTAGCTTCCCTTTGCAGCAAAGAGTTGTCCATACTTGATGTTTCAGAGTAATGTCATTTCTTAAGCTCATTTTAATCAAGCTGTTGCCTCTACCATATCAAAATTGCTCTTGATAAGTTCACCGACATCTTTCTTATTGCTAAGCCCATTAGTCAATTCTCAGGCCTCATCTTCTTTGAACCATCAGTAACAATTAACACTGTTAATCATTTCTTGACATATTTTCTTCACTTAGCTTCCAAATCATCAACTTTCTTGTTTTTTCTCCTATTAGTGCTGCTTGTCAACTTCCTTTTGTTAGTTTCTTCTAGTCTCCTTACCTCTCAATATTTCAGTGCTCAAGAGCTCAGTCTTTGGTCTTTTTTTTTCTTTCTTTACTTTTACTTGCTCCCTTGGTGATCCCACCCAGTTGCATGACTTTAAAGATAATTTGTATGCCAATGACTTCTACTTGTAACATTTTTAGCCAAGAATTCTTTTCCAGACTGGAGATATGTATATCTACTCATCTATCTGACATCTAAGGGAAATAATGTATAGAGTGGTACATTTCCAAGACAAAGTGCCTTAAATTAGCTTAGGTCAGCAAACTACAGAAGAAACAGGATACACTAGACCCCTGTCTGGGTAGCTGATGCCTGCTTGTTAGCCTCTCCCTTCCTCACCCTTCCCCTGCCTCCACTTAGTTGCCTTCACCCAAGCCAAAGAAGTTTAGTCTAAAATGAAAGTTTACTGGCCTGCCAAATAGCTTGCTTTGTCTGTTCTTATCAGCCTGCCCAGCTGCTTAGGTCATAAGTCAAATATTTGAAGAGCCCCTCAGCAAACTAGGATTGCAATGCATTGTGGACTGCAACAAAATGCAATAAGACAACCCTAAAAAAGAACACCTACAGCCCCTACCCAGCAGTCAATATGCATCATCCAGGAAGATTGTGACCCCATAGTACTCAGCCTATAAGGAACCAGGGGAGGGACCTGTGCACTAGGGGATAAATTGCTTATTAAAACTGTACTGGGTGTGCCTGCCTATCAGACACCTGATCTTGTAAGACCATCATTAAAAGTCTCATTTTCACGGTTCTCTGGGTCTCTAAGTCCATTCTTTGGGTTTGGATGGAAGAGTTTGTTTCTCACACATCATTATTTGAACGTCTACTTAATTGTCCCAAGCTCAACCTGTCCCACACTAAACTCCCGGTTTTCTTTGCTGGGCTCCCTAAACCTACCCCTCCAATAGCATTGCATGTCTCTATTAATGGCCATTCCACCCTTCCATTTGCTCAGGCCAAAACTTTTGAGTCATTCTTGACTCCTGTCTTTTTCTCACACTCTATATTGAATCTATCAGGAATTCCATTTTTCCCTACCTTAAAAATCTCTCCAGATTCAAAGCATTACTCACAACATCTTCTGCTACCACCCTAGTCTGAGCCACTATGTGCTCTAGCCAGGATTATAGCAGTGCCCTCCTAAAAGATTTTCCTATTTCTACTCTTGCCTCTCAATAGTCTATGCAAGTAGTTTTCAACTGAGGAAGTTCTCCCCACCCCCTGCTGCTGACCAAGGGACATTAGATATTACCTGGAAACATTTTTTATTGTCACGACTGGGGGAGGTAGTACTACAGGCATCTAGTAGGTGTGGTTAAGGATGTTATAAACAATACACAATACACAAGAAATCACCCAAGCAGAAGTTTGATGCAAAATGTCAATAAGGCTAAGGTTGAGAATCTTCACAGCTGCTAGAGTGATTTTTTTAAAAAGTTAATTATGGGTACTAGGTTAAAAACTCTTCAAAGTTTCTTTATTTCATGCAGAGTAAAAACAAAGCTCTGACAATGCCCCATAAGGTCCTATATGATCTAGGATTTTGCTCTAAGCATTCATTCTGGCTAGGATGCTCTTTCCTCAGATATGCATTTCACTAAATCCCTCACCTCTTCTTAATCTTGCCTACTCTTTCAAGTGAGAATTACAAGCTTCTTTCTCCTCTGACATTTCTGATTCTCCTTATTCTCTTTTCTATTTTCCACAGCAATTATTACCTTCTAAAATACCATAGCATTTTCTTTATTATGTGTTGTTTATTGTTTGTCTCTAGCACATAAGCTCCACAAGGTCAGGGCTCTCTATTTAACCAAACATCTAGAAGTGTGCTTGCATACAGGAAGAACTCAACAAATATTTTTTGACTGAATGAGGATAGTTTGAAATCAAGAGGCTCACTAGGAAAAAAAATGGATATATTGGCATAAGTAGGAAGATCAGGCATTCTCATAGCAAATATAAGAAGACATTCTTAACCCTATTCTCCCAGTGAAATAAGTAGTTTAAGTGACATGCCCAAAGTCACACAGCTAGTAAATAGGGAAGCCAGGATTCAAACCCAAGTTACTTGAGTTCAAACCCTCTTCTGTTTAACAGTGTGAACTGCACCTCAATAATCAGCATGAGATTAATACAGGGCTGAAGGCGGAGAACTCTATATGACCTTTTCCACTATGAATTAAGCAAAATAAAGGTGGAGAAAAAAGATACATAAACAAGGCTGACAAAATCCTTTAACTTTTGTTTTAAGTTCACTGTACACGTGCAGGTTTGTTACATAGGTAATTGTGTGTCATGGGGGGTTGTTATATTGACTATTTCATCACCCAGATATTAAGCCTAGTACCCATTAGCTATTTTTCCTGATCCCCTCCCTCCTCCCACCCTTCACCCTCTGAAAGGCCCCAGTGTGTGTGTTCCTCTCTAAGTGTCCATGTGTTCTCATCATTTAGCTCCCACTTACAAGAGAAAACATACAGTTTTTGGTTTTCTGTTCCTGTGTTAGTTTGCTAAGGATGATGACCTCCAGCTTCATCCATGCTTCTGCAAAGGACATGATCTCATTCTTTTTATGGCTGCATAGTATTCCATGGTGTGTATGTACCACATTTTCTTTATCCAGTATATTATTGATGGTCATTTAGGTTGACTCTATATCTTTTCTGTTGTGAATATAGTGCTACAATGAACATACATATGTATGTGTCTTTATAATATAATGATTTAAAAGAATAGAAGTAATGGGAGTTGTGATGGTTAATACTTAGTGTCAACTTGATTAGACTGAAGGATATAAAGTATTGATCCTTAGTGTGTCTGTGAGGGTGTTGCCAAAGGAGATTAACATTTGAGGCAGTGGACTGGGAAGAACAGGCCCACCCTTAATCTGGGTAGGCACAATCTAATCAACTGCCAGCACAGCTAGAATATAAACAGGCAGAAGAGTGTGCAAAGAGAGACTGGCCTAGCCTCCCAGCCTACATCTTTCTCCCCTAGCAGATAGGCATTATTTATGTACATACACATATTATATATGCACGTGCGTTATTTATCTCTTGTCCCTGAGCATTCCAGGAATATGTACTAATTTCCAAGATTATGATACTACCCACCCATGTATATTTATAATCATGAGGACTGTGTAGACTATGGGTGGATTCTTCAAACCCCAGTGTGAAGCAGTTTTCTATAGCATCAGATTCTCTTCTCTTTTCAGGGGCCAGCATATGCCTGGTATTAGGGATTTCATTCCTGCTGGGTGACAAACAAGCATGACGGCAATAAAATGGGAGTAGAGGAAGATATAAACTGGATTGCAGAGGACTGTCCCTTGAGGTTAATCTCTTGAGTTAAACTATTGAAAAAAATTATTAATACATATGAGTGCATCTTCCATTAATTTTCAATATAATAAACTAGAAAAATGCATTCTTTTTAAATAAAGCATGTGAATACATCACAAAAAGGTTGCACTTGAGCTACGGCTATAAGGAATGTTTCTCGACCCCAAAGCAAGGCTACTAGAATGTCCTGAGATAGGGCTTGTGGTCATTTACATAAAATGCAACACGAGTGTCCTCAGGCCTCACTTGGAATTATAGGGATACAGTGACATACAACTCTCCAGTATTCTGCACTTACCTGGTTATGCAGACCTCTGGCTTCCACAGTCTCTCCCAGTTATGTCTTGAAATCTCTAAGCAGTGGTGTATATGCTGACAAATCAGTCTTCCCACTACAGCTACCATCACACATCTGTTGTGTTTTTCCTCCCTAACTTCTTTCCATCTCCCATTCTCCCCACTGCCTGTCAGTAGATGCCTTCTCACAAAGCCATGGGACAGTTCCCCTTAGCTACTGCCCCTGCTGTCCATGGTGCTGTCACCTGATGCTCCTCATTCTGTCTATCTGCAAGGTTCCAGGGCCATCTCTGATCTAAGGAAGCATGGATAGAATGCCCTTCTCCTCCATCTCAGTCTCTACCCAGCAAATAAAAGTTTACTATCCTAATAGCTAGCACCAGATTTTCTCTTACACAGACAAATGACTGTTTAGTAAAATACTCTGATAAGCAACCTAGGTTTGAAGATAAGACCTTGTAGCCTGGATGTTGCCTAGATAGAGGCCTGAGATATAAATAGATGGTTAAATTCTTCTGCACAAGACTGTTTTACTCATGAGAGGGAAGGCAAGCATGAGCAAGTAGCTTCTTAGGTTATGTGAGGCTGGCATCTATGTGGACCAAAGAAAAAGATTCCGTTAGTGAATTTGTGGGCCAAGGGAATATTTGTAAGTCCATTTATAAGTGGAAGCTTCTTTTCTTTTCTTTTTTTTTTTTTTTTTGAGATGGAGCCTTGGTCTGTCACCCAGGCTGGAGTACAGTGGCACAATCCTAGAGATGGAAACATTTTTAGATTGGAAAAGTCTGACATATAATTAAACATTGTTTCCACTTCCACATTGTGAAGCTCTCCTAGGTCTCCCAGTTACCTCCAAATACTTCTCTGCATGCTAAACTCATGCCTGTACGCTGTGTGGAAATGCAAGTGCTGAGAGGGAAGGAGCTATGTTTTATATCTGGGTCACTGTGTGTAACACATAGACACAATTTGAACAAAAGCAGAGGTAATCATTAGAATATCAATCCAACTCCTCATTCCACCTCTGCCAAAAAATTTGCAGAAGTCTTGAAGAAGTCTTTGGATTTCTAGGATTCAAGGAATGGGTGAGCATGGTTTAATAATTGTTTAATTACCTTAGGGAAAGAGCTACATTGTTTGTGTGATTTCCACTCCACTGTAAACTCCTCTAATTCAATGCCTCACTAAACCTTCATGAAAACTCACCTTCAGTCTCTGGGTCTAGCTTCCTTCTGTTTTACTCAAAAACTGGTCAAAAGAGCCTAGCAGGAAACAGAAGCCACATTACCCATCTGAGAAAAGGAAATACGAAATAATATTGTGAAGGGTTTTCAGATTTTTTTTTTTTCCCCCTTTTTTTTTTTTTTTTTTTTTTTGAGACCGAGTCTCACTCTGTCGCCCAGGCTAGAGTGCAGTGGCCAGATCTCAGCTCACTGCAAGCTCCGCCTCCCGGGTTCACGCCATTCTCCCGCCTCAGCCTCCCGAGTAGCTGGGACTACAGGCGCCCGCCACCTCGCCCGGCTAGTTTTTTGTATTTTTTAGTAGAGACGGGGTTTCACCATGTTAACCAGGATGGTCTCGATCTCCTGACTTCGTGATCCTCCCGTCTCGGCCTCCCAAAGTGCCGGGATTACAGGCTTGAGGCACCGCGCCCGGCCAGGTTTTCAGATATTGACCTATGAGATCATAAAGTGAGGAGGTAAGATAATTAAAGCAAATGATGTCCAAAGTGTCCCTAACAGGAGTGGAGTTAAAGGAAGAGATTTTCCTGGATCAGAATTTCTCAGCCTCAACAGGATTGACACTTGGGGTTGAATAATTTTCTGTTTTGTGGGGTTGCCTAGGCACTGAAAGATACCTAGCAGCACCCCTGACCTCTACCCACCAGAAGCCAGTGGCAGTCCGCTAGTTTTGACAACCAAAAATGTCTCCAGGCATTGCCAAGTGTTTCCTGGGGGGCAAAATTGTTCCCAGTTGAGACTGTCCTGAAGGAAGTTGGAAGAAACGTGAATTGTCACTAAAACATAATTTGGGAGAAGCTAAAGAAATATCTATACACAATTGTCTTTGTTGCCATTCTAGAACTTTATTTTTTGGAAATGAGCACAATGTAATAATGGTATACATTCCCTGAGCAACACGGCTCTTGGCTACTTTTCACTGTACCACACATATCCTATCAGGATATTTACTTGGAATCATCTTCCTACCATTGGTCTAATTCACCTTTTAGATTCTACTCAGAGATGTCTCTACATCAATATCACTCTCTCATCAATTCCACAGATAGCAATCAAACGCCTACTCCTTGTTTCCCCAACATAGTCACTCCATCCCAGGTTTTCCAAAAAAAGTTTTATACTGGTTCTCTTGGAGCTCACCTGACTATTTTAAAATTATTTTGCGTAGGTCTTCCTTCAACAGTAGACTGTGGAGTCTTCCAGAGCAGGTTTCGTTTATATTTAATTTTACGCTTTTGATAATAGTACTAAGAGCAATAATTCCTAATATGAGTACAAAAATTCACCGTTTCAAAGACCTCTCATAGAGTCTGTCTCATTTTATTCTTACAATGTTGCAAAGTACATGTATTTAGAAGCTAAAGTCCGGAGAGTTTTAGAGGGACTCAGTTAATATTATAAAATTAATCAACTGTGGCTCTGGATCTAGAAGATAGAACTTTTACTCCTTCCAATGTTAAAAAATAAGATAATAGTATTATAAAAGTCCATGAATTTTGGCGATAAGAAAGTCATTGGGAGATCTTCAAGAGTACATTTAGTTCCTGTAGCATGATGGGTAATAAACAAGCTTTGCAAGTTTGTAATGTTTTCACAGTGAAGAAATATGAGAACCTGTGCAAGGAACATGTGAATTTTGACAGTAAAATGGAGAAAGAAAAGATTATGTTAGCGAGTTTGTGGGCTGAAGGAATATTTGCAAGTCACAAAGCTATGAGCGTATTGTTACATGTAGTAGGAGAGATTAGAGATAGGCTAGGAAAATTATATAAGTGTAATCCAATGAGTGTCTTCCTGAAAAGATGGTAAAAGAGAAGATTAAAAGAAAGAACAAAGAAGGTACAAAAAGATCATTTTATTTTAATCCTTAATTTTCACTGAGTTTTTGAAAAGATCCACAGGTTTCAAAATGAAAAACACAAGCAGATATTTTTCAGTTGAATCTTATATTTAAATATTCAACAATGTGCCCTACATCTTAAAGTATAATAATAATAAATAAATTTTAAAAAAATAAAATAAAATAAAATTTAAAAATAAAAATAAAATAAAATAAAATTTAAAAATAAAAATAAATAAATAAATAAAATTAAATTAAATTAAATTTTAAAAAAGTAAAAAAAAAAAAACAACAACAAATAATAATTTATCTGATATATGCTGGGCACTATTCACCCATGAACTCACCTTCCTTGCAATGACTCTGAAGAAGTCATCCTTTTTTAACCATTTGCAGATTAGGAAAATGAATATAATAAGTAAATAGTTTTCTTACAGTCATATAGTTAGATCTGGAAGAGTGAGTGCAGAAACACCTCCATCACGGGAACACCTGCTCTTTCCACATAGCCTGCCTTTCAGAGATGAAACACACAGCTTTGTCCTCAAGAAAGTTCCTACCTCTTGGATGAGAAAGACAAGTAATCTGGTTGATTACCATGCAACACAGAGTGCTGTGTTGTGTGGGATTGCCTGTGCATCGTAAGATGGCTATCTGCCTGGGGACCAACAGAGAAGGCTCCATAAAATATGACCATTTAAAATACTTATTTGAAACACTAAAAAAAACTATCCCTAATATTCAGCAAATTTTCCATTTTTAACTGTGCGTGTTTTTGTGAAATTCACGCAATGCCTTGAAGAAAGGCCCTGCAGGGCAGAAAACTGGTAGACGTTTTATACTCAGTGCAGTTCTTTCCAAAGCCACCATGTGGTATTGTTGTGCAATTAAAACAACTCCTTTTTAGCATTCTGGCCTTTTCTTGACTAGTTCTCATCTAAGGCATATCTTATCTGGATTTACTCTGTCAATTCTATAACGGGTGCTTATATTTTTCCCTTTAAGTGGGGCTTTTTAAGTGTCTACATTCTTAAATTTCTCCAGCAGCTATAGGAAATGGTTGGCCAGATATGTTTGTTCAGAAAAAGCCACAAGGGCACCTTTGCCCATGCCATTGTTTCCAGAAAGAGGGACAATTCCATAATTATTGGCTAGCTACCTTTTATCACAGCCCCACATGGGATAGCAACGCTTGGCCCCATAGGCCTCCATCGGGACAGAATCGCTTGCACACACCACCCTGAGCCACATCTTTGATGCTCTCCAGCTCTTCCATCATGAGAGCCCCATAAAAACACATGAAAAATTAGGTCTCACTTCATAGCACCCTAAGGGAGCACTATCTCTGGGAGAGGGCAGTGCAATAGAAGGAACACATTGAGCCTTGGAGTTTGCATGAGTCCTGGAATCTCCTTGGAGACCTCTGGAAAGTTTCAGGCCTCAAATTTTCTATCAGTGCTTAAAAGATTATCTTTGTTTTCTCTCCATCGCAAGTATCATCATTACTTCTTATTAGCTTTTATTCATTTTTTACTATTTTGTTGTTACACCTGGACCCCCAAAGGACAATTCCTTAGACTCCATCTAAGATTGTATTAGAAGAGAGGCAACACCTCAAATCAAATGCCAAATAACGATAATCCGTAATATTTTTGTATTACTTGGGAGTTTTCAGAGCACTTTCTCATACATTATTTTGTTTAGCCTCACAGCAAATCTGTAAGGCAGGTATTGAGAATTACAAATCAGGAAACCAAGTGTCTGAGAAGTTAAATAATTTTCCTCAAATCAACAAATGACAGAGGCAAGGTAGAAATCAATCTTCTGATTCTCAGTGTACTGTGTTTCTGCTGTACCTCAGCTACTTAAGCTAAGTGGCAGAGTGTGCCAACAAACTGCACACCCAATAAACAGAGTTTGGGATAAAGGGCAAGGGCATAAGTGTGGGTGAGAAACTAGGGAACCAGAACTTCCATGATGAGTGAGATTTTAATCATCAAAATGTGGTAGATGCTTTGAACTCTCTTTAGGCAAATTCTTAAAAAATAGCGTAGTAGACAGCCAGAAAGTTGATTCCACAGCTTTAAGAAAAACCGTTTCATCAGCTAATGTTTGTCATGATGTCTTTCATTGGAAAATGTGCTTTGCACATGTGAATGCCTAATACATGCTAGTTGATCATGACAATGAGGCCTGATGGACTGAAATCACCTTTGGCACTAAACTTGTCAGCTTTCACATGAGTAGAATATGATGAAGAATGGTGTGGCCCATTAACAGCTCACTAAGCATTTGGGTCTGTAATAGTCACTTTTTGAACCCAGTGTGGCACGAGTGCAGGGCTGATAACAGAAGGCCATATATACACAATGCCAATCATTCCAATGAAAACTGAAAAATTCAGTCAATCATCTGGAGATTTATCCATGTGATACCAAACATCTGGATGGACTGAGTGTTTCCAGTTTCCACTAGGACCGTGTCATGTAGATGCTTACCTCTACTGTTAGAGACAAGTAATGCTTCAAGATAAATAAACTTTTACATAGTGTGGCATACTTGGGACCACAAGAGTATATTTAATTCACTGATTCCCTCAGTAACTATATTTATAAGAGGGAATACCATGTGTCGCCAATCACTCTTTTGGTACAAGAGACCAAACACGCACAAAGCATTCATGATGTAGTGGGGAAAGATAGTGATTTCAATGCAGAGTAACAAAGGCCATCAAAGAGACACAAACAAAATGCCAAGGGACTGCAAAGCATAAATGAGCTATCTCTACCTAAGAAAGTTTGCAAAGCTTCAAAGATAGAATGACATTTGAACAAGGTCCTATTCAAACAGAGTAGACGTGGGTGTTCTACACAAAAAAAGAAAGCCAGAAGGAGTGAGGGAATAAGGTATGCGAAGATGAAAAGATACTAAAAAGCACTTTTTAGGGAAAAAGAGAAACTGGGAGAGGGGTAAAATATAGGAAATATTAGCAGTATCTGTCCTGGATCCTGTGTGTTGGAGGACCATGTTTCAGCCCTCCTCCAGCTACATGCTTTGTAAGAATAAGAAGTCCATGGGCAAGAGGACTCGCTCACCCAGAGCCAGCCCTACAGCCTTTGCAGACCAGAGTTTGGTTCCCAGGGATCCAGAATTCCCTGCCCACATGGACCCCAAACCCAATTAAGGGTCTGCACAAACTTTTCCCAAAGTCCATCCTCCTAAAGACAGATTATGCTGCTGATGTGGACAACCCTACACTGAGGTGGAGAGCTATTTCTGGAGCTATGGATGAGCTTAGATGTGAGCTGGAGTCCACATGGTGTATATGAGGGCCCTCACACTGAAGGCTGGAACCACACATAGAAAGAGAAGGACTAGCAGACTGTAGGGCTCAGGCTGGGAGCCAACTAACCCTGCCCTACCAAGCTCAAGAGTGGAGCTCCTAGGAGTCCAGGAATTCCAAAGTTAAACCTAGCCTTTCAGATTACTATAAATGTAAGATAATCACCATAGCATAGTATGATGTGTTTTATTTACCTGTTTGTTACCTTGCTTTATAACTTTTAAATATCTAAATACATGGTATGTGAGCCTCCATTGACACTCTTTTTCGTATTTATTTATTTATTTATTATACTTTAAGTTCTGGGATATATGTGCAGAATGTGCAGATTTGTTACATAGGTATACACGCGCCATGGTAGTTTGCTGCATCCATCAGCACATCATCTACATTAGGTATTTCTCCTAATGCTATCCCTCCCCTAGTCCCCCACCCCCCAACAGGCCCCAGTGTATGATGTTCCCATCCCTGTGTCCATATTATCTCATTGTTCAACTCCCACTTACGAGTGAGAACATGTGGTGTCTGGTTTTCTGTTCCTGTGTTAGTTTGCTGAGAATGACGGTTTCACCTTCATCCATGTCCCTGCAAAGGACATGAACTCATCCTTCTTTATGGCTGCCTAGTGTTCCATGGTGTATATGTGCCACATTTTCTTTACCCAGTCTATCATTGATGTTGATGGGCATTTGGGTTGGTTCCAAGTCTTTGCTATTGTGAATAGGGCTGCAATAAACATACGTGTGTATGTGTCTTTACAGTGGAATGATTTATAACCTTTGGGTATATACTCAGTAATGGGATTGCTGGGTCAAATGGTATTTCTGGTTCTAGATCCTTGAGGAATCACCACACTGTCTTCCAGAGTGATTGAAATAATTTATACTCCCACCAACAGTGTAAAAGTGTTCCTATTTCTCCACATCCTCTCCAGCATCTTTAGTTTCCTGACTTTTTAATGATCACCATTCTAACTGGCATGAGATGGTATCTCATTGTGGTTTTAATTTGCATTTCTCTAATGACCAGTGATGATTAGCTTTTTTTCATATGTTTGTTGGCCACATAAATGTCTTTTGAGAAGTGTCTGTTCACATCCTCCCACTTTTTGATGGGATAGTTTGTTTTTTTCCTTGTAAATTTGTTTAAATTCTTTGTAGATTCTGGATATTAGCCCTTTGTCAGATGGGTAGATTGTAAACATTTTCTCCCATTCTGTAGGTTGCCTGTTCACTCTGATAATAGTTTCTTTAGTTTAATTAGATCCCGTTTGACAATTTTGGCTTTTGTTGCCATTGCTTTTGGTGTTTTAGACATGAAGTCTTTGCTCATGCCAATGTCCTGAATGATATTGCCTAGGTTTTCTTCTAGGGTTTTTATGGTTTTAGGTCTTATATTTAAGTCTTTAATCCATCTTGAGTTAATGTTTGTATAAGGTATAAGGAAAAGGTCCAGTTTCAGTTTTCTGCATATGGCTAGCCAGTTTTCCCAGTACCATTTATTAAATAGGGAATCTCTTCCCCATTGCTTGTTTTAGTCAGGGTTGTCAAAGATCAGATGGTTGTAGATGTTTGGCATTATTTCTGAGACCTCTGTTCTGTTTCATTGGTTTATATAACTGTTTTGGTACCAGTACCGTGCTGTTTTGGTTACTGTAGCCTTGTAGTGTAGTTTGAAATCAGATAGTGTGAGGCCTCCAGCTTTGTCCTTTTTGCTAAGGATTTTCTTGGCTATTTGGGCTCTCTTTTGGTTCCATATGAAATTTAAAGTAGTTTTTTTTTTTTTTTAATTCTGTGAAGAAAGTCAATAGTAGCTTGATGGGGATAGCATTGAATCTATAAATTACTTTGGGCAGTATTTTCACGATATTCTTCCTATCCATAAGCATGGAATGTTTTTCCATTTGTTTGTGTCCTCTCTTATTTCCTTGAGCAGTGGTTTGAAGTTCTCCTTGAAGAAGTCCTTCACATCTCTTGTAAGTTGCATTCCTAGGTATCTTATTCTCTTTGTAGCAATTGTGAATGGGAGTTCACTCATGATTTGACTGTTTGTCTGTTATCGTTGTATAGAAACCCTCATGGTTTTGCACATTGATTTTTTATCCTGGGACTTTGCTGAAGTTGCTTATCAGCTTAAGGAGTTTTTGGGCTGAGACAGTGGGGTTTTCTCAATATACAATCATGTCATCTGCAAACAGAGACAATTTGACTTCCTCTCTTCCTATTTGAATACCTTTTATTTATTTCTCTTGCCTGATTGCCCCGGCCAGAACTTCCAATTCTATATTGAGTAGGAGTGGTGAGAGACGGCATCCTTGTCTTGTGTCAGTTTTCAAAGGCAATGCTTCCAGCCTTTGCCCATTCAGTATGATATTGGCTGGGGATTTGCCATAATAGTTCTTACTATTTTGAGATATGTTCCATCAATGCCTAGTTTATTGAGAGGTTTTAGCATGAAGGGGTGTTGAATTTTATCAAAGGCCTGTTCTGCATCTACTGAGATCATCATGTGGTTTTGTCATTGATTCTGTTTATGTGATGGATCACATTTTTTGATTTGCATGTGTTGAACCAGCCTTGCATCCCAGGGATGAAGCCTACTTAATCATGGTGGATAAGCTTTTTGATGTGCTGCTGGATTGAGTTTGCCAGTATTTTATTGAGAACTTTCATGTCGATGTTCATCAGGGATATTGGTCTGAATTTGTTGTTGTTGTTTTTGTTGTTGTTGTGTCTCTGCCATGTTTTGCAAACTAACCAGCTAGAATCATGACAGGATCAAATTCATACATAACAATATTAACCTTAAAGTAAATGGGCTAAATGCCCTAATTAAAAGACACAAACTGCCACATTGGATAAAGAGTCAAGATCCATTGGTGTGCTGTGTTCAGGAGACCCATCTCACATACAAAGACACACATAGACTCAAAATAAAGGGATAGAGGAATATTTACCATGAAAATGGAAAGCAAAAAAAAAAAAAAAAAAAAAAAAGCAGAGGTTGCAATCCTAGTCTCTGATAAAATAGACTTTAAACCAACAAAGATCAAAAAAGACAAAGAAGAAAGGGCCTTACATAATGATAAAGGGTTCAATGCAACAAGAAGAGCTAACTGTCCTAAATTTATATGCACCTAATACAGGAGCACCCAGATTCATAAAGCAAGTTATTCGAGACCTACAAAGAGACTTAAACTCCCAAACAATAATAGCGGGAGACTTTAACACCCCACTGTCAATATTAGACAGATCAACAAGACAGAAAATTAACAAGGATATTCAGAACTTGAACTCGGCTCTGGAGTAAGCTGACCTAATAGACATCTACAGAACTCTCCACCCCAAATTAACAGAATATACATTCTTCTCAGCACTACATCACTCTTATTCTAAAATTGGCCACATAATTGGAAGTAAAACACTCCTCAGCAAGTACAAAAGAATGGAAATCATAACAAAAAGTCTCTCAGACCATGGTGCAATCAAATTAAAATTCAGGATTAAGAGACCCACTCAGAAATGCACAACTACATGGAAATTGAAAAACCTGCTCCTGAATGACTACTGGGTAAATAATGAAATTAAGGCAGAAATAAATAAGTCCTTTGAAACCAATGAGAACAAATACACAAAGTATCAGAATCTGTGGGACACAGCTAAAGCAGTGTTTAGAGGGAAATTTATAGCACTAAATGCCCACATCAGAAAGCTGGAAAGATCTAAAATTGACACCCCAACATCACAATTAAAAGAACTAGAGAAGAAAGGGCAAACAAATTAAAAAGCTAGCAGAACACAAGAAATAACTAAGATCAGAGCAGAACTGAAGGAGATAGAGACACACACAAAAAAAAACCCTTCAAAAAAATCAATGATTCCAGGAGCTATTTTTTTGAAAAGATTAACAAAATAGATAGACTGCTAGCCAGACTAATAAAGAAAAAAAAAGAGAGTAGAATCAAAAAGAAGCAATAAAAAATGATAAAGGGGATATCACCAGCAATACCACAGAAATACAAACTACCATCAGAGAATACTATAAACACCACTATGCAAATAAACTAGGAAATCTAGAAGAAATGGATAAATTCCTGGACACATACACCCTCCCAAGACTCAACCAGGAAAAAGTCAAATCCCTGAATAGGCCGATAACAAGTTCCGAAATTGAGGCAGTAATCAAGAGCTTACCAACCAAAAAAGCCCAGGCCAGACAGATTCACAGCCAAATTCTACCAGAGGTACAAAGAGGAGCTGGTACCATTCTTTCTGGAACTATTCCAAACAACAGAAAAAGAGGGACTCCTCCCTAACTCATTTTATGAAGCCAGCATCATCCTTATTCCATTGACCCTCTTGACCTGAGTTTTGTAAATGTTAGACACAGTTCTATATTTGAAGAGACTGGTCAAAGATGAAGCTGGAGAGAGAGGTTGGGACTAGCCTCTGAAGGGTTGTACCTGAGAAGCTTAGTAGAGACATTTCTAAAAATAGATATGTGAGCTATCAAATGGCTCAAATCCTTCCTTTCACACCTTCTCCTACTGCTCCTGTCCTCAAAGGTGTCTTTCTCTCTTAAATTACTATTGTAATTTTTATCCACAACATATAATTTAGCTCTTAATTATAGAATCTCTAATTGCTTAATGAATATCAATGTTATCTCCCCAACCTGACTATAAGCTTTAACATTGGATAAAAAACACATAATATTTCCATTTTATCTTCCGCAGATGTGTTATATAGCTTTCGGGTGGTAGTTTCTCTAATGACTATTTAATGAGTCACTATAAAGGAGCTGTTGGTGTAAAACAAATTTCAGCATTACAGCTGAGCCATGTTCTTTTACCATACCTTTTATATTCCTTTATCTCTTCAGGACTGGCTGTATAATTTGCAAGACCTGGTGGAAAAAAAAAATGTGGGATCTTTTATTCACAAATAATTGAGAATTTCAAGAAGTGGCAACAGAGCATTTGATATTGTTTGGTTCTGTGTCCCCAGCCAAATTTCATGTCAAATTGTAATTCACAGTGTTTTAGGAAGGTCCTGGTGGGAGGTGATTAGATCATGGTCATGGGCTTCTGCCTTGCGGTTCTCATGACAGAGTTCTCATAAGATCTGGTTATTTGAAAGTGTATAGCACCTCCCTTTTCTCTCTCTCTCTCTCTCTCTCTCTCTCTCTCTCTCTCTCTCTCTCTCTCTCTCTCCCCCCCTGCCCCGCTCTGGCCATGTGAGGACCATGCCTGCTTCTTCTTCGCCTTCTACCATGATTGTAAGTTTCCTGAGGCCTCCCCAGAAGCAGAATACTGTACAGCCCACAGAACTGAGTCAATTAAACCTTTTTTCTTTATAAATTACCCAGTCTCAAGTAGTTCTTTATAGCAATGTAAGAACAGACTAAAGCAGGCATGGGGTCTTTCTGAGTGCAGGGTCCTGTGTAACTGTCCAGGTTTGCTTCCCTTATTCACTTAAGATGACTTTCCTTTAGAGTTTGTTACTAAACTCAGTGAAAATCGCCTCTGAGTCTTCCCAAAGTGTGGTCCAGTGGTTGATGAGATGATTTTTGATGGTGCACGGATGGGCATTTGCTTAGTGTTATAGTTATCTACCAATATGTTATGATATATGTAATAGTTATGTAAATGTACCTTAGACAAATATAATTTGCACATCAATAAATAATTTCAGGTTTATTACTGTTTGGGATAAAACTAAGCTTAAAAATGAGCCAGATTAAAGAAAAATGCTAAGTAAGTAAGAATGCAGGTGTTATGCAGATATTGTAGAAAGTATAAAATGGTACTTCAATAATGGAAGTGTGGAAACAGTGGAAAACTGGATGACTACGGTGTTCTAATGACCTCAAAAATGTGGTAGCATTCTTGGGCCACACCTGACCTTTGATTTTCTGTTCTGGCTGATCTTTTCTTTGTGTTTTCTCTTTAGATTGGTAGAAGGTTTTCCAATATTGAACAAAGAAAGGCTACTGAATCTGGAGTCCAGTTGGAGGCAGCAGTCACCAATCACCCCCCCAGATCTCAAAGTCCATCAGCCATTCACCATATGCTTTCATGATCCTCTTTTGTACACAGAAAGACTCCTTACCAGGGACAGAACATATACTTGGAATTGGCCACAAAGCTTTTTCTACCAATTTTCCAGTCAGCCCTGAAGTACTAATAACAGTCTTGACACTCTTTATTCATTATTGTGGATATCTTTAAAGTGTGTATATAATAATAATTATTAAGTAATAAGTAATACTTATTCATTTATTATTAACTCCAGTTGTTGTCCTACCCAAATTTATACATGACACAGAAAATTTAGCAAAAATCACTTGAGATTATTGCCTGAATTTGTGCTCCTTATTTATATAGAGTACACAAAGGGGTAGAATTCCTAACCTTATTTGGTATTATCAACAATCCATTAAGTATGAGTATGTCCATATTGTAGATGAGCCTCAAGAGACCAGGTGACTTGCTTAAGGCCAGCTAGTGGTCAAGTTTCTGAAGGAGGGCCTATTTCTGCTCTTCCAATTCCTAAGTTCAAAATGTTTTCAACATTCTTTGCTTGGACACTTCACACCAGGGCTCCAGTATTCCATTCTAGAATGAAGTTTCTTCCTAAATTCGGGTAGTACTAGCATCCAAATTCTCAAAGGTGTTAATCTTAGGGATTTAGGGAACAAGTGATGAGAATTTCTGGGAATTCTCAGGAATTTCAAAAGCCCTAAGTTATTCTTAAATTACTTCCAACATTCTTTACACTCTTCACTCATTATTATGGATATCTAAAAATTATTTGCTTAAATTATTGTTATTTAAATAATGTAGCATTCAGATTATCTAACAACAGGAGCATACAGAGTCACATATCAATATTACCAATATAAAAAATTGTTTTGCTTCCAAAACCCATTATTTCTTGAAACACTACTCACAGAATTTGTGTAAAATATTTAGTACAATAAAACATAAAAATATTAATTTTATTTACAAGAACAATTCACCATTAGCAGCATACAAGGCCATGAGCACATAGTTAAACCACTGGTGCAACTACAAGCAAAACTGATTACACTGTGACCACGTCACTCTTATGTGCTCCTGTCCTGGTAACAAAAACACGAACCTAAAACTTCCGCTGCAAGTGGCATCACTTTATGAGACTCATTTGACTCAAAAACTTTTCTATGTTGTTTATTGAGTTTAATTCTCTCAGAATATACTATCTTTCACATTTCTCCAATTTTTCAGCTGATTTTTCTTGGGAGCTAGGATTTAGAAAAGTGTATTCAGGTAGAAGAAATGCTAGGAAGAAATACCTGTGGGGAAACACTACTTAGGACAGACAGCAATCTGGGATCATGAGCATTTGGGTACAGCAGTTAGGGCAAATGATTCGTGTTCCAAGAAAGAGAAGGGCAACAACTAAGTGAAGTTTTTTTTAACAATATTTCCTCCTTTTTGAAATAAAGAGCCTTTTAAACCTTGTATTAGGTAATGAGTATCCTACATGGAATTAAAATCCACTATCTTCCCAGGAAGATGTATTATTTAGGAGTTAATTGCTAGTTGCTTGTTTAGTCTTTCTGTGGCTGTCAGATTATTCCTGAATGGGAGCCTCATAAACAAGAAGCTTCCTAGCATGTCCTCTCCAAACCAAATGGACATGTGTTTCCCATTTAAACATTTCATTGCCCCAACTGAAAACAAATCAGCTGTGTCTTTCAGATCTTAAGGGGAGAAGGTTGGGATTTATTCCTGGACAAGCCTGAAGAAAACATTACCCTAATGGATGAAATATGTTTGCACAAAAAGACTTTTAGAAGTGTTGCATTGGTCTTTCCCAACTTGATCTCCTTTTCCTTGAAAAGAAAGAAAGTTCAGAAAAATGCATCCGTATTAGCCTAGCTTTGTCTTTAAATGAGGAGTAATGGATTAACTTTGTTTTGGTTTAGATAAGCACCAAAAGAAATAGTCATTGTCTCCAGGAATTATTCGCACACCTTCAACAATGTAGTCTAGAAGTCCCATTCTCTCCTGGCTATATACAGCAATAGAAACCCACTTCCTGTTTTCTCAAGCCAGATTCCCCTATCAATTCAATTTTTCCCAAGAAGGCTCTTACTGATTTCTCAATGCTCAATGTAGTCAGCAAGAAAAATAGTCCTGGAAAAAAGATTTGACTTTCTGTGTAGAAAATAATGGTCTCTTTAAGATTGCAAGCCCACTGTGGAGGAATTTTGGCTTATTTTATGTTTTGTACCCTGATGAAGCACAGGAAATAGGAAAATAGATTATTTTTCTTGACAAACCTGGGGTATGTTTGGTTTAGCAACTGGACAATTTTTAGTTTAAACTGGGCAGCACAACATGAAGCCACTCTCAAAATTGTGTGTCAGGTTCTTAAGCATAATTAGGAAAATTCATCATCACTGATTTTTTTTTCTGAAATCTATGTGATAGAACTGCACAGCAAGTAATATGTGTTGGATTTTTTCTTTTTTGTGTTTGATTTTGTCATAAGAAGGCTTAGAACCTCCAAGAAACTTGGGAGATGGCAAGGTCCACAATGAACCCAAAGAACAGCACTTGTTAGCTAACTAGAAGCTGGCATTTTGCTCACGTTGGTGCCATGCCACTCAGCATTGCAGATATATAAGAATAGTATAAAAGGGTATTTTAAAATTATTCTAATATAGGTATCTGATTCAAATTTAAAATGAAATGTAGACGTCACTTTTTCATCATTCAAACAGGTGAGGCTCCATCTGGACAGAGTTTGATATGTAATTCTCTCTTTTTTTTGACACTTTATGTTCTCGGGTACATGTGCAATGTGCAGGTTTGTTGCATATGTATACATGTGCCATGTTGGTGTGCTGCATCCATTAACTCATCATTTACATTAGGTATATCTCCTAATGCTATCCCTCTCCCCTCCCCCGACCCCACAACAGGCCCCTGTGTGTGATGTTCCCCTTCCTGTGTTCAAGTGTTCTCATTCTTCAATTCCCACCTATGAGTGAGAACATGCAGTATTAAGTTTTCTGTTCTTGTGATAGTTTGCTGAGAATGATGTTTTCCAGCTGCATCCATGTCCCTACAAAGGATATGAACTCATCCTTTATTATGACTATATAGTATTCCATGGTATATATGTGCCATATTTTCTTAATCCAGTCTGTCATTGATGGATATTTGGGTTGGTTCCAAGTCTTTGCTATTGTGAATAGTGCACAAGAAACATATGTGTGCGTGTGTCTTTAGAGCAGCATGATTTATAATCCTTTGGGTATATACCCAGTAATGGGATGGCTGGGTCAAATGGTATTTCTAGTTCCAGATCCTTGAGGAATCGCCACACTGTCTTCCACAGTGGTTAAACTAGTTTACAGTCCCATCAGCAGTGTAAAAGTGTTCTATTTCTCCATATCCTCTCCAGCATCTGTTGTTTCCTGCCTTTTTAATGATTACCATTCTAACTGGTGTGAGATGGTATCTCATTATGGTTTTGATTTACATTTCTCTGATGACTAGTGATGATGAGCATTTTTTCATGTATCTGTTGGCTGCATAAATGTCTTCTTTTGAGAAGTGTCTGTTCATATCCTTTGCCCACTTTTTGATGGGGTTGTTTGTTTTTTTCTTGTAAATTTGTTTGAGTTATTTGTAGGTTCTGAATATTAGCCCTTTGTCGGATGAGTAGATTGCAAAAATGTTCTCCCATTATGTAGGTTGCCTGTTCACACTGATGGTAGTTTCTTTTGCTGTGCAGAAGCTCTTTAGTTTAATTAGATCCCATTTGTCAATTTTGGCTTTCGTTGCCATTGCTTTTGGTGTTTTAGAAATGAAGTCCTTGCCCATGCCTATGTCCTGAATGGTATTGCCTAGATTTTCTTCTAGGGTTTTTATGGTTTTAGATCTAACATTTAAGTCTCTAATCCATCTTGAATTAATTTTTGTATAAGGTATAAGGAAGGGATCCAGTTTCAGCTTTCTACTTACGGCTAGCCAGTTTTCCCAGCACCATTTATTAAATAAGGAATCGTTTCCCCATTTCTTGTTTTTGTCAGGTTTGTCAAAGATCAGATGGCTGTAGATGTGTGGTATTATTTCTGAGGGCTCTGTTCTGTTCCATTCATCTATATCTCTGTTTTGGTACCAGTACCATGCTGTTTTGGTTACTGTAGACTTGTGGTATAGTTTGAAGTCAGGTAGCGTGATGCCTCCAGCTTTGTTCTTTTGGCTTAGGACTGTCTTGGCAATGCGGGCTCTTTTTTGGTTCCATATGAACTTTAAAGTAGTTTTTTCCAATTCTGTGAAGAAAGTCATTGGTAGCTTAATGGGGATGGCATTGAATCTATAAATTATCTTGGGCAGTATCACCATTTTCATGATGTTGACTCTTCCTACCCATGAGCATGGACTGTTCTTCCATTTCTTTGTGTCCTCTTTTATTTCATTGAGCAGTGGTTTGTAGTTCTCCTTGAAGAGGTCCTTCACATCCCTTGTAAGTTGGATTCCTAGGTATTTTATTCTCTTTGAAGCAATTGTGAAATTGCTCATGATTTGGCTCTCTGTTTTTCTGTTATTGGTGTATAAAAATGCTTGTGATTTTTGCACATTGATTTTGTATCCTGAGACTTTGCTGAAGTTGCTTATCAGCTTAAGGAGATTTTGGGCTGAGATGGTGGGGTTTTCTAAATATACAATCATGTCATCTGCAAACAGGGACAATTTGACTTCATTGAATACCCTTTATTTCTTTCTCCTGCCTGATTTCCCTAGCCAGAACTTCCAACACTGTGTTGAATAGGAGCGGTGAGAGAGGGCATCCCTGTCTTATGCCAGTTTTCAGAGGGAATGCTTCCAGTTTTTGCCCTTTCAGTATGATATTGACTGTGGGTTTGTCATAAATAGCTCTTATTATTTTGAGATACATTCCAACAATACCAAATTTATTGAGAGTTTTTAGCATGAAGGGCCATTGAATTTTGCCAAAAACCTTTCCTGCATCTATTGAGATAATCATGTGTTTTTTGTCTTTGGTTTTGTTTATATGCTGAATTACATTTATTGATTTGCATATATTGAACCAGCCTTGCATTCCAGGGATGAATCCCACTTGATCATGGTAGATAAGCTTTTTGATGTGCTGCTGGATTCGGTTTGCCAGGATTTTATTGAGGATTTTTGCATCGATGTTTATCAGGGATATTGGTCTAAAATTCTCTTTTTTTGTTGTGTCTCTACCAGGCTTTAGTATCAGGATGATGTTGGCCTCACAAAATGAGTTATGGATGATTCCCTTATTTTCTGTTGATTGGAATAGTTTCAGAAGGAATGCTACCAGCTCCTCCTTGTACCTCTGGTAGAATTCAGCTGTGAATCCATGTGGTCCTGGACTTTTTTTGGTTGGAAGCTATTAATTATTGCCTCAATTTCAGAGCCAGTTACTAGTCTATTCAGGGAGTCAATTTCTTCCTAGTTTAGTCTTAGGAGAGTGTATGTGTCCAGGAATTTATCCATTTCTTCTAGGTTTTCTAGTTTATTTGCGTAGAGGTGTTTATGGTATTCTCTGATGGTAGTTTGTATTTCTGTGGGGTCAGTGGTGATTTATCATTTTTGATTGTGTCTATTTGATTCTTCTCTCTTTTCTTATTAGTCTTGCTAATGGTCTATCAATTTTGTTGATCTTTTCAAAAAACCAGCTCTGGGATTCATTGATTTTTTGAAGGGTTTTATTGTGTCTCTATCTCCTTCATTTCTGCTCTAATCTTAGTTATTTCTTGCCTTCTGCTAGCTTTTGAATGTGTTTGCTCTTGCTTCTCTATTTCTTTTACTTGTGATGTTAAGGTGTCAATTTTAGATCTTTGCTGCTCTAAAATTTGAGGCTTGCCACTAGAACTCACCAAACATGTGTCTCTTTGCAGAGAAAATTTTAACAGAACCAATAGAGGTCAGTCTGTGATTTTTATCTTCATTATCTTCTAGCTTTTATATTCCATTCTATGATGTCTATCTTTTTTAATTCTTAAAGACTATTTTTTCCATATAATAGTCATTCTGGGATGTACAGTGAGACCTTACTTGGCAAGATAGTTCATATTCATGTGAAATATAAGCACATTATCTCCATTGAAAAATCTTCCTCAGTTTGTATTTGGTATTGAAATTATTGTTTTCCAATAAAAACTATAGAAAATTTGATGTTAACATAGAGATACATTAATGTTATTCACCAAAAGAAGTATATATGTTATCAAATATAATAACTAATATAATAATGATTATCAGTTCTTGTTGTCTGATATTAGCCAATATTCTTTAGGCCTCAAGGGCAGGTCTGCATATATGATACTCTCTGAAGTCATAGTGGGAATTTTGTTTGGGTGTGGATGTCCAATTAATTGAATTAATCAACATATGCCAACAGTTTGTTTATTACTTTGCAGCTCAATCTATTGATCAACAGCTTCTGTTCCTAGATCCCACACCTTACAGTTCAAACCCTACATCATAGGGGCATTCATGGAGCTTCTGTTTCCATTACTACATACTTTATTGGTCTGTCTACTTTTTTGTAGATTTATACAATTATCCTGTTTTAATCAACTGTATTGAGGCATAATTTACATAAAATAAAATGTACATATTTCATGAGTACAGTTTAATAATAAGCTTTAACAAATGTATATAGTCATGTAACCGCCATGCCAGCCATGAGAGGGAACAATTCCATTAGCTCAGATAGATTCCTGATGACCTTCCCAGTCAATTTCCCCAACCCAAGCCCTAGGCAACCAACTGGACTTCTTTCTGCTCCTATAGAATTTTCCTTTCTAGAGTCTCACATAATGGAATTAAATATATGTACTCCTTTGCTTTATCTTCCTGCACTCAACCTGTTTTTGAGATATATCCATGTTGTTGCCTGCATCAGTGATTTGATCCTTCTTATTGTCATGCAATATCCTATTTTATGCGTATACCACAAATGTCTACCCACTCACCTGTTGTGGGCATTTAGGTTGTTTCCATTTGGTACTATTATGAATAAAATTGCTACAAACATTTGTGTTTAAGTCTCTATATAAACGAATGTTTTCATTTCTCTTGGAGAAATACATAGGAATATAATTTGGTTTAATGACGACTGTGTTTTCAGCTAGGTAAGAAACTGACAAACTGCTTTCCACGTGATTATACAAATTTTAATTCCCACCAGCAATGTTAAAGATTTCTAGTTGTTCTACACTTTTACCAATATTTGTTTTTGTTAATCTCCCAAATTTTAGCCATTCTAATGGGTGTGTAGTGGAAATTAAAACTAGTGAAGAATGTTGCTTCAATAGCGTTTCATTTCTCCTGGAATTAGGAGCCCACTAACCCATTATCTAACATCTATTTAAAATGAGGGACATCTCAAATGAATCTTATGATTCAAGTGCATTAATTATTTTTTCAACAGTTGGGTCAAAGTGACCCAAGTTACTTTGGGTTAGATATGCCAGGTTACTTTGGCTCACTTTTGAGCCAAGTCTTTAAAAAATAATGCGCTTGAAACACAAGATTTTTCACTATTTTGATAAGCAATGGAATTTTTTTTACCTTTACAGAAGTAATTGATTAAAATATTGAGTAAAAATGTACCTACAACAAAGTCTTCAAGTATGCTAATGAATAAGCATGAACTTTGGGCATGATTATACAGACAGTAAAAATTTCTATTCATTTGTACAATATCATCATATGTCTCATATTTGTCTATTTTTTCCTGTTGAGAAATGAGGAACTTACTCAAAATCTTCTTGGACGTTTTCAGCTTTCTAGCTACCAGCCTAAGGATAAAGCCATCAAGTAAAAGAGTACAAAAGCCCCACCATAATAAATTTCCTCATTTTTTTAAGGCCTCCAAAAATGAAGATGAGCAAGTGTTTTTAGAATGTCCTAATCTATCAGTTTACTAATTCTTCTGACTTAAAAAACATAGTGAACACATTCTACCCCCTTGTGTCCATATTCTCTCCTCCCCAACCCTTAACTTTTTTACTTAAAAACCATCCACTCAATTGTTTTCTGGGAAGCAAAATCAAACACGACAACAAATTTTAGTAGGAGGCTTGGATTGAACAAAAAAACAAACACAGACATCACATCAGTAAAAAAATCTGGATTCATTTTTCTAAAAGATCTTTAAAGAAAGCACTGTTAGGATACCCAGTGCATATTCCAGGACAGAAAGATGGGTAAGTTTCCATACCCTAAATCCTGTACCTTTGTAGATTACAACATCCAAGTGAATGATAGTCACATCAGGCTTCAGGTAGCCTAGCTGCTATGCCTTTTCAGGCTATCATATATAAAACCAGAGGCTGGGTGCAGTGACTCACACCTGTAATCCCAGCACTTTGGGAGGCCGAGGCAGGCAGATCACCTGAGCTCAAGAGTTTGAGACCAGCCTGGCTAACATAGTGAAACCCCGTTTCTACTAAAAATGCAAAAAGAAAATTGCAGGGCGTGGTGGTGCACGCCTGTAATCCCAACTACTCAGGAGGCTGAGGCAGGAGAATTGCTTGAACCTGGGAGACGGAGGTTGCAGTGAGCCAAGATTGTGCCATTGCATTCCAGCTTGGGCAACAAGAGTGAAACTCCATCTCAAAAACAAAAACAAAAACAAAAACAAAAACAAAAAATAGAGCAGGTCTGAGCACTGAGCATAGGTTGGTATGCATATATGCTTGAGATAATCAAACTTACTACTATACAATATACTATATGATTACTGGGTACAGTTTGATATAGTACATTCAGGCATCTCCCTCAGTCTGGGTAGACCAACATGAGCCCAGTCCAGGTACACTCCTGAACTCAATACAGTGGGATAAAAAATAAGGTTGTTCTGATGTACCCAGAGGCCAAGTCAACCAAACCTTAGACTGGGTGTAGGGCTTGTCCCTGTATACATACATAATAGGTATAATGCCTGTTATCACCGTTCCTTAAAATGTTGAAATATCTTCCTGACTCTCCTATTCTGTGATTCTTTCTACTGTCTATGACTTTTCAAGCATGGGCCATGATGTTTACACCATCGTATTTCTTTTGTTAATTTTATTTAATTACAATAAAAATGAGTTCTTTGATATTTAAAATTATATTATAAATATTTATAAAGATTATGCTTGTTAATGGTCTTATTTAACTTTTCTATGACTTTTCTAATTTTAAATCTTTAACATTTACTGACAGAGGTATGTTAAAATTTCCAACTGTGGTTGTGGATTTATAAATTCCTTTTGTGATTCTGTTGATTTATCCTTTATAAATCTTAAAGCTCTTACTAAGTGTTGTTAGGTGTTATCTAAAATTGTTACAGCTTCACGTTGAACAATTTTGTCTTTTTATCATTATCTAATGATCTTCCTGATCCCTAACAGTGATCTTTGCATTAATATCCACATTATCTGTTATTGATGTGGGGAGACCAGATTTCCTTTGCCTAGTATTCATCTGATGTATATTTTCGCACACTTTTATGTTCAAAATTCTATCTTTGCATTTTACATATCTCCTGTCAACAGCGTATTTGCAAAATTTTAAAATTCCGTCTGACCACCAGCAATTTATTTGGTGTTGGGGTGAAGTGGAGAAGGAGATGTATTCTTTCCCTGAGATGGCAAAAGCTGAGTTAGGTACCTAGAGGTACACACAGCAGGGGCTTATGGGAGCCAGCCCAGATAATTGGTTTTCTGAGGCTCGGAGGACAATTCTGTATTCATTCACAGGCCTACGATGCCTGCTTTCTGCCTTACTGATGGAAAACCAAGCATTAACTTCAAGTAGGTCCTTTGAAAACTCACCTGGAGCCAGGAAGGGTGGGATTGAGTAGGTCAGGAGAATTAGGGACTGCTCCCCTGGATGAAGAAAACACTTCATCCCTGACAAGAAGGGGCACTGCACAAACAGCAGGAAGAGGGGATTTAAGCAAAAGACTTCCAGGGATTTTTATTCACTCAAAAATTAACTCTGCACTCTACTGCTTTGGGACTAGGCTATTTTGTTACGAGAAAATAGTTATTTTGTTAGAGGAAAAAGAAATTCTTCAGAAGTCTTCTCAGTTACTGTTCTGTAGACTTTCCATTGTGCTGGGAAAAGGGGTTTCTAAACTTCTGAGTGCCATTTTTATACGTAAGGAGAAAGAAACTCAAACCCTCAACCTTGTGTAGCTAAGCAACAGGGAAAGAATGTTGTATATACTTCTGGAAAGAGCAGAGCAGTCACAGGTATTCCATGTACGCCCTCTTTTCCTTTCTGCAGTTTTCTTCCTCTTCTCACTGCCACATTGCCCTTGCCTTTGAATTTCTTTTGCTGTAATGCTACATGGAGAACCTGAGCCTCCTAATCTGCAGCCCAGGACTCTTGCCAATGTATCTGAGTTGTCGTTTGATAGTATGGAAGGAAAAGGGAACCTCAAGTGTGACACAGGTACTGTGTTAGTGTTTCATGTATGTTGTCTTCTTTAATTTTGCCACTAATCTCTGATGTAGGTATCATTTTACAAAAGAAAAAAGGCTCAGGGGATAAGCAACTTGCCCAAGATTACACTGAAAGTAAGCAGCTAAGCAGGAACTGGAACCAAGGTCCATGTTTTTTCCATTACATCATGTTGTACCCTGAAATTCCCCTCTGTAGAATTCCTGTTAATGCTTGCTGTTCTGCAGCAGAATCCTCCCAGACCTCACACGTACTTCTCTTTTGCCTCGTCTCATGCATCAAAACTATGTCCTGTTCCTTTAAGACCAAGAAGTTGTGGAAATGGTTAATGATTGTCTCAAGGCACAGGTTGAGCCCATGCCCGTCTTGAGAGACTCCTGGAAACTGTGTGGTGACGGCAGGAATAAGGCTCTGCTTGGGTCAATTTAGGGACAGTAGTAACCCAAGGGAGACATTTTTGGTAGAAGTCTTCTAGACACTTTGACTCTTTTACATCTAAAAGCTTGACTGGACAAGTTGAATTGCATGCAACTAAACTTTCTGCAGTTTTCTTAAAAATATATTACAACTTCCCTCCTCCCTGCTTGGCTAGAGCAAAGACAAGGATTGCACAAACATACCCACCCCAACCCCACATCTCCCTCTGCTGAGGTTGTAAAATATACCTGCCCATTCTTTCTTTCTACATTTAACAAATTTTGAACTATAAGAAGCACAGAAAAGCACAGAGGTTAACACCATAAACATGTTATACTCACCAACCAGCTTTTATCAAATTTAATATTTTGTTATATTTTCTTCTCATATTTTTAAGAAGTAAAATATTTCAAACGTATTAGAAGCACCCAGTATACCTGTCCTAATCCTATCCTCTGCGCCCTTGTTCAGAAGTTGCTTTTGCTGAAATTGTTTCTGAAACAATTCAGAAATTTTATGAAATTATTTCTCACATCTATGATTTTTTTGCTTTTTTACTACATACATGTATGTTTACAAACAGCATGCTATTAGAGTGTGCATTTTTAAAGTTTTTATAAAGGGTGACACATCTTTCTACAACACATCCTCCCCTCAAAGTTATGTTTCTAAGTGAATAAATGTAGCTGTGTTTCCTTCATTTTCTATTTCTGAATAGTATTCCATTGTTTGAACATGTCACAGTATGTTTATTCTCCCATTGAAGGACATTTTGTTTGTTTCCAATATTTTGTAATTGCAAACCATGCTGCAATGAACATTTTTGTTCATGTCTTCCTGTGCACATGTGTGAGTTTCTCTGACTGTCCAGGATTGCTAGCCTTATTTTACCTCTGCTTAACTGAATGACACTAAGCAAATAAATATCTGACTCTAGGAAATAGTTCTCAGATGCCTTTGATTTGTCGACGACCTAGCTATCTTCCTTTTAGGAATGCTGACTTTTTATAACTAAAATAACAGTTTGAAATATCTTCCATGAACTCCAGAGTGTCAGGCATTAATTTCTTGAAAGGGTTATTTAGTGTGTTTATTTACTATAACATTCAATTTACTTTATTAGGTTATAATCCAAGGGCACCAGGTGCCACAAGACTATATATTACATATTCAAATATCTAACGTGGGAGAATAATTTCCCCTATTCATTGAGAACTAGAAGTCTATGAGTTACCCCAGGGATGTTAAAATGCTGGTCATATGGAAGGAAGAAAGGCAGAAGGGAAGGGAAGGTAGAAGGGAAGGGAGGGAGAAAGAAAGAAGAAGGGGATATTTTTATGTAGGGCTGAGTTGCAGTAACAAATAGACTTTGCCATGTAATGGTTCAACATAATAGAACTTTATTTCTCTGTTGTATAACACTTCAGGATGGTTCCAGGTCAGTGAGGGTTGCAGCGTTTCTTTATGCAGTCACTTTTCTGGGTCCAGGCTGACTGTTACTTTACTATCTTTAAAATGTGCCTTCCAAAGTTAATCAGAAGTTGTCATCTCAGTCAGCCAGATGGAATAAATAGCAAGAAGAGTGAATGGGAGGTCTGAGTCAGGACTGAAATTGTCAAATACCATTTATGCTCACATTCCGTTGGCTAGGAATTAGTCCTGAGACCAGATCTACCTGCAAGAGATGCTGAGAAATGAAATCTACCTGTGTGCCCAGAAGGAAGAGCAAATGGACTTTACTAAAATGCTAATTCTTTCTTCCACAGGAGAGAGGAAAGAAGTTGTTATAGTTTTAATTGAAGTATTTGCAGCAAATATTTGCCAACATTAGTAAGAAGAAATAGGTAATACCAATTGAGCTAAAAACAATTTGCAATCAAAAGTGCTCTCTTTCTTCTTCCTTTCTCTGGTGTACCTGTGCTATTTTTGTCTGCCTACATTTCATTTCCTCGTCTATCTTCTGATAACAACAGATCTCCACTACCCAGTCCTCATAGTTTTGATAAGAATGCAGCCTGAGAGTCCCCCTCCAAAAAGTGGAGTTGGAGGTAATGGCTGATAATGCAGGAAGTTTGCTTGGAAAATGATCCCACAGAGCAGGAATGAAGGGTTGAGAGAATACAGGTAAAAAGCATGCATGATCAAGGTGGCCACCATTTCTATGGTGACTGATGGTCAATAACTGTACGCACATGGATTAAAATTGAGGAGAATTTATCTATTGGTTTAGTTGAAGTTCCATCTTCAAGGCTGGTGGAAATATCGTGGAGACTGAGCACTGCAGTAATGACTGGGCTACAAGTGGGGACAAGAAGAGTTGCACTGGCACCCAAGTGGTGTCTTAGACAGGCAGGCAATGCTGGTCTGGCTACTCAGTACACCTGCACCCCCAAGGCACAATGATTGACTCATGAGTGTTACATACACCAAGGCAGGACAACAGAATTCTCCCTTGGGATTTCTATAATAGCACCTTGTTTCTAAGATCCTTCTTCCAAAGCTAAATGGAGGTAAGTCTGTACCTTCAAGCAGTCCCTTTCCCTACTACAAGGAGAAAACTTGCCTACAGAGGTGGGTGATGGAGTCCTGGTGACATCAAGTCTTGGTTCCAGGACCTGAGGTTCTCAGAGTTACTCTGATTCTTATAAATCCCCCTTTCATCCTGTGACCACATCTCATCCATCTAATAAATATTGTGATTGACTATCTTAGCCTAATTTGAGTTGGGTTGCTGCCACTTACAGTTGAAATGTACCTGAACAGAAATGTAAAAATGGATAGATGAAAGTGGAGTGTTATTAAGTGCATGCCTTCAAATCTAGACCTAGATGACCTGTGGTAGTTTGAAGAGCTGGAGGATCTCAATTTGAGACGAGCTGCCCAAGACCCCTGAGTGTCATACTGAGGGTCAGAATCTGCCAAATGGTAGGAACATTTTCTCATTTTCAAACAAAGCCAGGAATTGTGAAACACAGTGAAAAGAATTGAGGCTTAAAAGGAGCTAGAGAAATGACTGCAAATCTTCTTTCCTCAGCCCCTTCCCAATGCTTTCCTGCTGTCTTTGCTCCCCACAGGCCAGGACTCCACTCCCCCTCCCACTGTAAATTATAATCTGCTGGGATCTTGCCTGACAAGGACAGATTATCTCTGCCCAAAACTCTTGTATCATTCTATCCAAAGGCAGAAGATTAGAATGAAACCTTTAAATTGAGGTCCTAGGAATGAGCAGACCACTGAGTCCTGTCAAGAAAAAAAAAAAAAAAAGAAGAAGAAGAAGAAGAAACAAAGTGGGGTTGGGATAGGTTCAGACTCAAGTATATAACTCAACAATATTTCTGACTCAACAATATTAGTGTCTAGTTATGGAATCTCCAGAAATTGAATCAAAAAGCAGCCAAGCCAGATCTAAAAGCATGTATGTCACTCATCCATGGGGATAATAGAGCAGTGCCTGTTTCCCAGGCCTAGGCATGCATGGGGAACAAAGGGTAAAGTAGGCAGATGTGTGCGCTGGATAGACTGGCCAATGAAACCACTTTATTGTCAAGGGATTGAGTCCTCCGTGTTCCTGGTGTCACATGCTACATACAAGTGAACACTATATATATATATCTTCCCCTTTAATCTTCCTTAAAAGAAAATTTTACTGTTGTTAGCCTCTCTTCTCCACACCCATTAGGAATGGTTAAAATACCTTAGCTATAGATGACAGGATCATAAGTTAGACCTACAGATCTAACTGAAAAATATGGGTGCCTCAGAGTTCTGAGATAAGTGTTCTTGAGAGTTTTGGGCATCATGTTAAGCAGAGGCACTATGAATGGGAAGAAAGTGGTGTGTGTGCTGGGGCCCCCAGCATGGAATGGAATTGAATCTCTGCTGCTTTTGTCAGTCTGTTGTCCCTTTCCTTCCAGTATAGCACTTCCCTTCTTATAGAAGGCTTATCCTGCTCCATGACTATTTCCCTGTGATACTCAGGGATCTGCGTATCAGAGTGTCCCTCATAAAGCAGTCTGGTCAATAAGAGGATCCCCCACCCCCTGACCACAATGCTGATTCAGAAAGCCACATAACCCCAGCCAGGCCAACCAGAATCTTTCCCCTAGATTGTTCTGCTTAGAACCAGCATGGAAGATTCTTTGCCCCTCATTAGAATGTGAATCTCAAGCTGCCACTACCCATACTATTTGTCTGCTCAAAGGCTGATTAGTTGGAAAGAATTAAGATAAGAGAAAGTAAGAGGCCAAAATAAGAGATGGAAATAGAAAGAATGCTGGAGTGTGGAGCCCTTGTCCAGTCTTGTGCTCAGGGCAAGAGTGGAAATGGAAGGTCTGCATATTTATATCCATATATTTATGTTATAAATCAAGCTAACAGATTGTTAAAGTGTGTTCTAGTCTCCTACTACAACAAACATACCTTCATAATGACTTGAACAGCCAGGTTTGCTGTTAGGATTCTCATACTATTTGGAGTTTCTTTCCAGAACATGGCAGTGGTAGAGAAGGGAGTTAGACCTTGGCCCCAGCCTGTAGCCTTCCCATTTCTCTCCTCACCCCAGCCCCATCGTGCACCAAAAGTAGACGTGTGTGTGTGTGTGTGTGTGTGTGTGTGTGTGTGTGTGTGTGTGTGGAAACTGTAGCACACATACCCCAGGTCTACCTTCACACTTTCACCTCCACCAAAAGTAGCCTTTTGACTACCCCTCAATGATATATGAACCACAAGAGGCCTGTTCAGGCCCTAAGAGTGGGTTTGGGATCACTTGTTTAGGGAATTCCAAATCTCAAGTACCTGGAGTGTGGTCAAGAACTGTGGATGTAGGCTCCAGGTGGGCACATCCAGGTGGCTGCATAAACTCTTTTCTCAGGGGAGGCACACAATCAGAGGAATATAGGTGAGGCTCAGGGCATGGCATATGGGCCTTGTCTGATAGAAGGGTAAGGACTTACTGCTATGATTTGGTTGTGTCCTCACCAACCAAATGGAGATAATTGAATCCCAAATGGGACCAAATGGAACCAAATGGAGATAATTGAATCATGTAGGTGGTTTCCACCATACTGCTCTCGTGGTAGTGAATAAGTCTCATGAGATCTGATGGTTTTAAGAACAGGAGTTCCCCTTCACAAGCTCTTTTGCCTGCCACCATGTAAGACATACCTTTGCTCTTTCTTCGCCTTCCACCATGATTGTGAGGCCTCTCCAGCCATGTAGAATTGTGAGCCCCACTAAGCCTCTTTCCTTTATAAATTACCCAGTCTTGGGTATATCTTTATTAGCAATGTGAGAAGAGACTAATGCAGTAAATTGGTACCAGTAGAGTGAGCTGTTGCTGTAAAGATACCCAAAAATGTGAAAACAACTTTGGAACTAGGTAACAGACAGAGGTTAGAACAATTTGGAGGGCTCAGAAGAAGACAGGAAGGTGTGGGAAAGTTTGCAACTTCCTAGAGACTTGTTGGATGGCTTTGATCAAAATGCTGATAGTGAATGATATGGACAATGTGGTCCAGGCTGAGATGGTCTCAGATGGAGATGAGGAACTTGTTGGGAACTGAAGCAAAGGTGACTCTTGCTATGTTTTAGCAAAGAGACTGGTGGCATTTTGCCCCTGCTCTAGAGATTTTTGGAAATTTGAACTTGAAAGAAATGATTTAGGGCATCTGGCAAAAGAAATTTTCTAAGCAGCAAAGTGTTCAAGAGGAAGCAGAGCATAAACGTTTGAAAAATTTGCAGGCTGATGATGCAATGGAAAAGAAAAACCTATTTTCTAAGGAGAAATTCAAGCTGGCTGCAGCAATTTGCATAAATAACAAGGAGACAAATATTAATCACAAAGACAATGGAGAAAACATCTCCAGGACATGTCAGAGACCTTCACAGCAGCCCTGCCCATCACAGGCCTGGAGGCCTAGAAGGAAAAAACAGTATTATGGGCTGGGCCCAGGGCCCCTTTGCTGTATACAGCCTAGGGACTTGGTGACCTGCATCCCAGCTACTCCAGCCATGGCTAAAAGAGACCAAGATACAGCTTGGGCTGTGACTTCAGGGTTGCAAACCCCAAGGCTTGGCAGCTTCCATGTGGTGGTGAGCCTGCAGATGCACAGAAGTCAAGAATTGAGGTTTGAGAACCTCCACGTAGATTTCAGAGGATGTATGGAAATGCCCGCACGTCCAGGCAGGGGTGAGCTGCAAGGGCAGAGCCCTTATGGAGAACCTCTGCTAGGGCAGTGCAGAAGGGAAATGTGGGGTGAGAGCCCTCACACAGAGTGGGGCACTGCCTAGTGGAACTGTAAGAAGAGCACCACAATCCTCCAGACCCCAGAATGGTAGATCCACTGACAGCTTGCACTGTGCTCTTGGAAAAGCCACAGACACTCAAGAACAGCCTGTGAAAAAGCAACCAGGAGGGGCACTGTAGCCTGAAAAGCCACAGAGGTGGAGCTGACCAAGGCCATGGGAGCTCACCTCTTCCATCAGCATGCTTTGGATGTGAGACATGGAATAAAAGGAGGTCATTTTGAAGCTTTAAGATTTAACTGTGCTGCTGGATTGTGGACTCACATGGGGTCTGTAGCCCCTCCATTATGGCCAATTTCTCCCTTTTGGAACAGGTGTATTTACCCAATGCCTGTACCCCCATTGTATCTACAAAGTTACTAACTTTCTTTTGATTTTACCAGCTCATAGGTGGAAGGGACTTGCCTTGTCTAAGATGAGATTTTGGACTTGAACTTTTGAGTTAATGCTGAAAGGAGTTAAGACTTTGGGGGACTGTTGGGAAGGCAGGACTGGTTTTGAAATGTGAGGACATGAGATTTAGAGGGGACCAGGGGTGGAATGACATGGTTTGGCTATGTCCTCACACAAATCTCACCTCAAATTGTAATAATCCCCACTTGCCGAGACCAGGACCAAGTGGAGATAACTGAATCATGTGTGCGGTCTCCTCCATACTATTCTCATGGTAGTAAATAAGTCTCACAAGATCTGATGGTTTTATAAATGGGAGTTCCCCTGCACAAGCTCTTTTGCCTGACGCCATGTAACATAACCCTTTGCTCTTCCTTTGACTTCTGCCATGATTGTGAGGCCTCCCCCACCCTGTGGAACTGTGAGGTCACTAAACTTCTCTCCTTCATAAATTACCCAGTCTCAGGTATATCTTTACTAGCAGTGTGAGAACAGACTAACATTCTTACTTTAAAAGGACTGTGTGTTTGTGTACCCTCTAAATTCATATGTTGGAACTTTAACCCCCAATCGGATATTGCTAGTAGGTAGTGTCTTTGGGGGTAATTAGGTTTAGCTGAGGTCATGAGAGTGGAGCCACCATTGTGGAATTGGCATCATTATAAGAGAAAGAAACTAGAGCTCACTCTTTTTGTCACGTAAAGCCACAAGAAGATGGCTGTCTCAGGAAAAGGGCTCTCACCAGATACAGAATCTGCCAGCATCCTGATCTTGGATTTCCCAGCCTCCAGAACTGTGAGAAATAACTGTGTTTTTAAAGCTACCAGACTATAGTATCTTGTTAGAGCAGCCCAACTTGACGAAAACAGGTACAGGTTTTGTTCCAGGGTCTAGGATCCCTGGGGCTGTCCCGGCTCTGGCAGCATGTCTCGGCTGCATGAGCTGTCCTTCAAATAAAGCCTCTTTATAAATTTGACTAGTTTGATGTTTCTGCTACCTGCAAATGAAAGAATCCTTATTAATAGGCTTATAATGCCATGCAAGTGGTTCCATTTTTTAAAAGCATTTATTCCTACCATAACTTGCTAAATCAACCTTCCTCCTCCAGCACTCAGGTAAACTGTACTTTCAAAAGTCATGAATCCAATGGCCTTTCCTCCATTCCCGATTAGCTGGCCTTCTCTATAGCATTTGAATATATCAAACATTCCCCTCTTATTGAAAACCTCTCTTAACTCTGGAATAATAAAGAAGATTAAATCTCCTCCTATTTTTCAAACAGCTTTTTTAAAATAGACTTTATTAGCCATCTCTCCAGCTAAAGATGTTCTTCAAAGTATAATCTTCCTCCCTGGCTAAAACTACTTTCAAAAGTCATTTACTGGGAATAATTATTTCAGTCATAATGGCACTCTCTCATTTCAATGAACCCATTTGTTATTGTACCTCTAAGTATCACCTCCTTAAATATTAATTTCAAACTTATATCTCCATCTTTGACTTTGGTAACAAGTCCCATTTTTATGTCTTCACTTACTGGATGCTTACCTTTGGATTTTCAGCTTCAATAATACAACGAAAACTGTGTTTATCTTCTGTAGCTGAGTCTTTCCCATTTTGGGTAGATTTTGTCAGTTTTGTCAGTGATTCATTTTCCCAGTCCCCAGGTTTTAAACCAATATTACCTTTGACTCCATTCTCTTTTTCTTGCTGTGAAGTCCCAGTGATTCTTTCCTTGCAAGATGTTTTCTAATCGTCCTTTCTTTTTTGTTCCTCTCACAGTAACTTCTATCTGATCTGCTTCCAGTTCCTGTTCTGTTCTAGTTTACCTTCATTCTTTTGATCCTGCTAAAGTAGCATTTTTTCACATGGCTTTTTTTAATACTCAAAAGCCTTCAGTGGATCTCTGTGGCCTGAGGAAAAGTCCAAACATATTTGACGTGTAGTACCCTGCAAGATTAAGCCTCAACTTGCATCTCTAGTATCTTCCATTCAACTTTAAAATTAACTCTCCATCTCATCCAGGCCCATCTTGCCATATATCTTTGAACACAAATTCCTCATTCCTATATCCCTGCCTTCACTCCTACTTCTCCACACCCTCATTTGAAAAGCCATCACTTGTTCCTCACCTGTACAGATCCTTACTGGACAGTATTGTGAATGTTAAAGGTACTGATTTTAATAATGCTAAACTCTCATAAAAGTTCCACTCTATTCTCATCTATTATAATAGTTAAGTGTCCCCTCTTCTTCCTACTGTTGTCTTTGTTTCTGAGGAAAAATAGATTATTTTCCTGTTATATAGAAAATAATATCACCCTCAGATATAGTTCTCTTGTCTATGAGCCCTTCTTACCTTCACTCTTCTGCATGTAATCTCAGATTCTAGCAGATCTGTGTTTTCAAAGTTCAAAGAGAAGAGAATCAGCAGGCTCAAGTGTATATAGCAAAAGACATGGTAGTGTCCTTTCTTTTTATTGAAAAGAAATCATTTCTATTCTAGCGCAAACAATGTATATTTTACAACATAAAGCAAGATATAATTTACATATTACATTTCTTATGAGATCTTTATACCCTAAATGTCATTCCCTTTTTTATTAAGTCACCTCTTCTGGTTTAATTTAACCTGCCAAGTACCCTACAAATCAGCATCTTGTTTGGAGGGAGATTGAGGACACAGGCAGACAGTTCCTATGTATTCACCTGTATCTGGTATCAGGAGTATCACGATGGTGAAGAACAGAGATATGTCTTGACGTTTGTGGCCCTGAGGCCCTCAACTGACAACTGGCTTAAGATCCAGAAGGTTTCTTTTCCAAATCACATGCCAAACTTGTATTTTAAAAAATTGATAGTAAATGAACAAAATTGAGAACTTGTACAACATGTATACTTCTTGATCAAGTGCTTAGATAATACATGCTTATGGTGTTGGCTCACTGGCAGTGAATGTTTCTTTGGCTGACCAGCACCGGTTACTCTAAGATATTCCCAGACATTGCTTGCCTGAGACATTGGATAAAACCACCCAATTTCACCGATCATTTGGGTTTGTGGGTTCCGGCTTTGCTGTTTGCCACTGGAAATGGATGTCTGAATCAAAATTTCAAATGATTTTGTTTCACATGTCCCTCTATCTAAGGTTTTTCCCTTCTCAATAAAACCTTTTCATGTATGATTTCTGTTCCCTCCCTATAATTCAAATCTTCTTAGCCATTCTCTCCAAACTCCAAACCTCCAAAGTTCATCAATTTCTCGGATTATACTCATTTCACTTAGAATGTGTCAGTCTGTTGGGATGTACTGTTCCTTCAAAACTTGAAAATCCACAGCAACTAGTGGGATAAAAGGATGAATGGAGGAGCTCTTCAGGAAGCAAGTAATGCATGCTCTTCAGCAAGCCTACATGAACCATTCAGTAAGAAATATTTTAATAGTGGGTTAAAAGAAGAAGGAATCAATTGGTGAAAGCAAAATGTATAAGATGAGCTTCATTATTATTTAAAGAACTACAGAATCAACATTTGAAATACAATTTCAGATTGGTGGCTGTTAGATTGAAATAACATCACCATTAGCTCAATCTGATATGCCAAGGGAAATACAAATGTGTGCTAAAAGTGCATCTTAAACCCAAAAATCCTTGCCTGTCACTCAGACTACAAAGTTGCCATATTTGACCAAAATTGATCCAAAGTTTTTTAATCACTCACAACTAGAAATTATTAGAACTAAGCTGGTCAGGATGAAAATATAAATTAAAAAAAAATTCTGTTCTGTGTGTCTTAAATTATTCTTTGGTCAAATGATGTGATTTTTGAGAGATCTGAAAATATAAACCTATTTCTCATTTCCAAATACAAGGTTATAAGTATGTACAGCAAGGTAGCATTTTCTTACTAGAAAACAAGGCTTTCAGGTACCGTATCATTCCATTAACACTGTACACTTTTATAGTCCCTTTCCTCCCATGGCTACAAAGTGCTGGACATACAGAGAATACAGGAAAGAATAAAGGAGCAAATGAATAGAGCCTCACAACACCCCTGTGAGGTAGGTAAGTATTGTTAATCCCATTTTACAAATGGGTAAACTGAGGCACAGCATGGTAATGTAGTTGATCAAGTCCACCTGGCAAGTTACAAAAGCATGGCTGGGAACAAAGAAAAAGAAATGAAAGATCAGTCCTGGCTCCCAGCCCTAGACACTAAACTTTATTTCAAAATATTAAAAAATAAAAATAGCCCACAATTGCCTTTTAAATGTTGGAATTTAGAAAAACCTTTAGGTATTCCTCTTAAACATGTGTCTTTCATATTCCTGCTGAGTGAAGAAAGGGTAGATGACTAAATGGTTTTCCCTCCTCTCTCTAACTGCAATTCCCATGATAGATCAGATGTATCAGCATTTCACCAGAGCTCAGGCTCCAAACTCAAGGACATTTTTATAGCCTCAAATAGTTTCTAATCCATTTAAAGGCCTAATGTGAAAATGAGACCTGTTCTAAAACAGCTGCTCTATCAATTATTCTGTGGCTTTAATGAAAATTTTGTGTAGAAAAAGAAAAGCAGCAAGATCCCTAATTAATGTCTCATCACTATAGAGATAAGAACAGTGGTGATGGTGTATAATTTGCTTTTTGTACTGTTTGGGAAATTGCAAACTGAAGCTTGCAATATTATATATATATATGAAATATATATATAAATATATAAATATATACAGTATATATATAACTGTGCATCTCACTATCCTTAAGGCACGAAAGAGATGTGGGCATGTCTTTTACGACTCACTGTTCGTGTTACTAGAGAAATTTCTCTTCCTCTCTCAGGTGAAAAATATTTCTTCTACCAAATAGTCTGTGACAGCAAATCATTCAAAGACAACAAATATCTTTAAGATGATTGATTGATTGATTGATTGATTGCATATGGTGAGGGGTGGTGGTGATAGTGATATAATCTATAGCTTCAAGCTTAAATCTATAGCTTAGATGTACACCTTAGTGCTTAGAATTAGCCAGACACAGCCAATTACATTGGATCTGACAGTCCAGTGACCAGATGTGCACAACTGTTTTTTCAGAGGCTGATGGAAAAACCTTACCATGACCAACAAAGATGGAGACAATGAGAAAGGGAATTATGTCTGTCTGGCACAGATTCTTCAGAAAGACTTTGGCTTTTCAAAAGCTCCTAGAGCTTCTATCAAGAGAACTGGGAAGAGGACAGGGTAAGGCACTGAGGTTCAAACAAGTCAGTGAGGAGAGCAGAGGCAATCATTCTGGATGTATATATGGTTTCTTTGGCTGCTGTAGTTTTTTTAAAAACTTCATACAATCATGGGGTTGGGTGGGCTGAACCTA
Source organism: Chlorocebus sabaeus (assembly GCF_047675955.1). Lineage (NCBI taxonomy): Eukaryota > Metazoa > Chordata > Mammalia > Primates > Cercopithecidae > Chlorocebus > Chlorocebus sabaeus. Next base: position 58,955,933 of record NC_132928.1, read on the forward strand.
GCTGAAGAAGCTTGGAGTATATTAAGCAAAGCATGAATAGAAAGAAAAACAAAATAAACACACACAGAAACAAGTGGTGGTGGTATCCCAGAGGGAGGAGGAATATTTGTTAACTAATTTTCATTTTGCTCCTCTCCTGCTTTTCTCTGCCATGGTCCCAATATTTTAGTTCTGTTTTTTGTTTGTTTGTTTGTTTGTTTGTAATTTACTTTTCTCCCCCAGCAGATGAAGAAATAACAGAGCGGGATAGGTGTCTTATGGTTTTTGATTTCTTCTTAGGCCTGTTTAATAATTTTTTTCCTCAGTTGACTGTTGGCACCTGGTTCCTCTGTAAACTATATTCCTTGGCCTTCAGTCTCAGGTTGGCAATGCTGTTGGCCATGTTGATGCCCTGTGCAGGGCTATTGTTGGCACATGTGGCAGAATAAGTAGCCATGGCGCTGTAGGGACAAAGGAGAGAGCAGGGAGAATAACAGGCGTTAGTTTCACAAAGCTGCAAGTCCGTGCCCCAGATGGAGGTACTCTCAGCATGGGGGCAGGCAGGGGCAATGGCTTGGACTAGATGACCTCTAGGGTCCCTTACAGCCCCAGCTTTCCATCCGTCTAAGGTACTTAGGGAAGAGTGGTCATGTTTTGAAGAGCAGGAGAGAGTGGTGTAGAGTGAGGAAAGGGAGGGAGAGGTACTTGTTGTGGTGGATACAGTGAGTAATGATTTATTTCTGGGGTAGGAGAAGAAAGTTGCTCAAGTTGAATAGCAGGTGTTTCATCAGCTGACTAATTAGAACAGTATTTAATCTCTCGTCCTGCCTACCTCCCCAGCCTGTGGGAGCAGTGAGAAATAGAAACAAGCTTTTGAAAATAAACTAAAGGGAATTTTGCTCCTTCACTCTAGATAACTGACCTTAATTCTAACACATTTTAGATAATAAATACCATAATAAATAACGTGCCTGGAGAACCAGTTAAATATCCCGACATAAGTTCTCTGCCATTCTTAATTTACTGGTTGATAGTACCAAGTATTGCTGAATCAAGAGGTTATTAACCCACTGGCCTTGATTTTTAAAACTCCTCAAAAGAACTTGAATAGCACACACTGCCTTTTGGGTCAGTTATTTTGAAAATGTTTAAATCTACTAGATAAACTACCAAAGTCTCCATTTTCAGCATTCTTGACTTCAGAGGTAACTGTTTCTCACTGTCTTTATTGCTGAGAAAAATCTGAAGTTGTTTTTCATTGTCAGAGATTCCAATGAGGACCTAAGAACACTGGTAGGCAGAAATTTATCGTTGGTGGGTTTCTGTTAATTGCATCCATGAATCTCTATTACAGGAAAAAGAAATGGTTTTATAGACTTAATAGTAAATTACTCTTTCTACTAAATAGTTAAAAGGATATGCATTTTAATTAAATAAAAATGTTTTTAGTTGCTTTAGCAAAATCTTTCAACTCAGGGCTGGAATGAGATAGACTTATAAATGGAATGACATGTGCTCTTCTGTTGCCTACATTCCAATGGAATTTTGTCAGCCACATAAAAGTTTGTGGTTCTGGGGATCAAGTGACAAGATCAGAAAGAGAGAAAAGTAAAGCTACTCCACAAATAGAATGTAAGTCATTGATTCTTATTTGGGACACACAGAGTCAAAACTCATAATCTATTTCAGCTCACTTACTAATAATTAACTCAAAAAAATTAAGAAATATAATGAGTCCCAGATCACTAGGTATTTCCAGAAATATACATCTTTAATTTAAAATCTTTATAGCCCTGGTTAAATGTATGGGTGACTCTGTGTGTGTGTGTGCGCACACAGCTAGACAAAGCTATGTTCTATTATAGCACACTAAACTTTTGCTTTTAGCACTCGATTCAAGTTTAGTTAATAATTTTAGTATCTATCACTGTTTCAACTATAAGCTCCATAGATTAGACATCACATCTGCCTTGTTCACACTGTTTCCTCAGGTAGAAATGACACCATATCTAGTACTATGTGTTCAATGAATAAACAGATAACTAAGAAATATCTAGATATAGTATAATTAAATTGATTCCTGCTCGATATCATTGGTTTCTGTCATTCTGCTGTGAGCAATGATTTCTAAAAACAAAATATATCTTACCAATGTGCTTTTATTCACAGGAACTGGTCCTTACTGCCAATTTTACTATCTTAATAGAAAGAGCAAAGTCAGTAGGTAATGACAAAAGTAGAAGCTGATGACTGTGTATACTTGGACCCATCAAAAAATATCTTTCACAATAAAAACTGAACAAGTTATTAGTATAGTTAGACTATCACTTCTACCACTACCTATCAAGGGATAGAAGCAGAAGAGTTCCCAGTTAAGGTAGGTTTAAATTAGAAGTGAGATAAATGACCAGAACAATACACTAAAGTGGGACAAGTTTTTTTTAGAATATACCAAGAAATGTCACTTATTTTCAAAACTCATATACGTATTATCATTTAGTTCACGGTTCCACTCAAGACCTTACCATAAATGTACATAAACCCACAAAACCTATATTTAAAAAATTTCTAGGATATGCCAAGAATCCGATCTAAGTATCTGAGAAAAAAAAAAAAGACTATTGAATTTGGAAAATGTACCTAAGTCATAGATTATTATAAAATCAACCAAATCAACCTTTCATAATCAGGTTTCTGTGACAGAATTAAGCCCTAAAGATGATGCACAGTTAGTATAATTTTAAACACATAGAAGAGAACCTGGAATTAGGAGTTGCCTGTATTATTTGCTAAGTATTGAGAAGAAATTTTGATGGCTTCTGAAAACAGAAAGCTAAAACTTCACGAGAGAGGATAAAGAAAAATTTTCTGATGCTAAATTGTAGATTGTCATAGAATATTGTGCTTTAAGTACTTGGTCTAATTTTCTGAGAGATGTGTTTTTTGAGATTCTGAACAAGCAAAGTCCTATTTAACAGAAATTTGACCTTTCTTAGATATCAAAGTTGTGTTCCATCTCTTTAGCCAAAAAGGGAGATTAGAACCCTGGGGAGATTATTTTAGTTTACTGAAGATGCTATTGCTATTTCCCAGAAATGTCTCCTATAATAGTGATTACGAGTTGTCTATTGCATAACCATTTTTGTTGTAGTGATTTCATAGTCAACTAGCTTTACCACCTGATATTCTAGTCTGAGGACTTAGTAGGGTCACACATTTCTTGGAAATATTGAGTTTCTCTCTCAAATGTAGGCAAGACAGTGATATCCCAAATGAGATGAATGTTAATGCACTTTCTATCTCAGAAACAAATTAATGGGATTCAGATCATCTATTGCACAGGAGATTAGGTATTTACTGGGACATTTCTCATATAAATTGCAGCCTGCTTTTCCACAGTAAAGAACAGTGCCCTTGTCTGATTATACAGTGACGTTGTATAAGAACACCAGCAGAGGCAAGTCTGTGACAATGTCTTATAGGTATCCCTCAAATTAGTGGAGCATGAGGATTAAAAAGCAGTTGTTTTTAATGAATGAATTTTGCAGCTCCCTAGGAGCTTGATAGGTGATAACATTTTCACTTGATAAATGCGTAGGAAATGTATAAACTTTCAAAATTGATTTAACTTGTTCCAGCATTCCATAGCCATAAGAAGTAGGATAAAAGAACCAAAGCCATCTTAATTCACAGCCTCTTAAAAATTTTTAGAATATGTAATCCTACAAATATGGATTCCAATAATATTTTGTAAACATACTAAATAATTGCAAGTCTGTTTTCCAGTAATTTGACATGGATCTAGCTTCTCAATTTAAGCTAAGGGTGCAATATAGCAAGCAGTGAGCAGTCCTTGGATTTACCCGTGAAAAGCAAAACTTATTACAAGTCAGAAAAGACAGAATTAGTGAGTGAGTCCTCTGAGAGTAGCTTAGTCATTCTTCAAAAATGGCATTAGAAGTAAGATGGAGAGGACCTGCCTCCTAAAGTGTCAACAGATGCAAGACAGTCTTGAGTGGCTGCCAATATGAAATTGTTTGTGACCATCTGCTTTCCATGTCATGGAAACTTCTGAAGTTCTGCTTTAGGAAAAGAAAGAGAACCCTAAAGTATTTTCTTAAAAGTCCAATGAGGGTAATTAACTGTTTTCAACCAATTTATAGAGCCATTCAGAGCATGTAAAATGACCAGTCCTTCCTATACAGGATTAAGCTTGCTCGGATCAAATGGTGAGATTGAAACTAAGTGATTTGTACAGATTAAGCACATGACAACAACCAAAAGCCTGCTTAACAACAACCAGAGATCCTGCCTGTTGGTCTTGCCTTCTAAGTAAAATCCATTTATTCTTGGAAGCAGGGTACAGACATAAGTTCTGGGACTGAGTTTTTAGGCTTTGGCTAAAGCCCCATTTTTAGCTAGTTTTAGTTAAGTTCTTTGTGTCAATGACCAAGAAACCACATTACTGAATAAAGTGCACTGAGGAATTAGAGATTAATAATAAATGCTTGCACCACATCTGTTGATTTAGCTAGTCTGCACTGAGACTTACACGGAGTTGACACATTTAAATCAGCTTCAAATGTTTGCATTTCCTTATTTGGAAATTCCTAACAGATGCAGCACAGCCATAGATAGCAGAATGCTAATCACTAGCAGGGTTGGAGGACTGTTTTCACTGGGGACAAATCATTTCTTATCACTTCAACCTACCCTGAAAGTTGTGAGGGAAAAAAAAAAAAGTGTTAAAATGACTGCCAAACATTGAGGAAGTACAGAAAATACTATTCGTAGTACGATTTTAAAGCCAGGATACTTACGGACAACTGCCCCTCTGCTTTCTAAAAACCTATAGTGTTGAGTCCCACAAATCACAGAACAATTGCTAGCTTGGGAAAAAAATAATACCTGACTCTATTTTCAACTCTTTGTTTTCTATGTGGCCCTTTGAACAAATGATGACGTTTGCAATTTCACCCTAAAGACAGATCTGTCAGCCAAGAAGTCTATGAGTTTTCCTGAAATCTTGGGTTTCACCAGCTCAGGATTTTTTCAAAGACTGTAGGGGTTACAGTGTTCAAGATTGTGATGCATAGAAGTTGCAGAAAGTCTCTGGCTTGTTCTTTTGTCAGTGCAAGTACAACAGAGGCATACTTGCCTCACCTGATAAAATGTCATACCAGTTTTCCTAGGGAAATTTACTTTTAAAAAGAGATCTGGTACATTCTTTGGAAAGGGATCTTTTGTGATTTAAATAACTAACTTCTGTTTCTAACTTATGTTTTGAAATTCAGAAGTTGATTTTCTAAGATGTATATTTATCTTTTAAAGTGAACACACTTGTACATTTCATTGGTAAGCTTTCAGTTTGTACTATATATTCAGTGATCTTTCTGCTATTTTTAACTTTTCATTTTAGAAATACTTTTATATATAAAGCCTCTTATATCTTTCTATTGTTGCAAGACTTTTTTTGAAGTGCACATTGCTTATCAGTAGGTTCCAAACACCCCTGTGAAATAAGCAATAGGGAAACTATTGCTAGCTTCATCTTAGATACAAAGCTATATAAGAGAGCAATGATCTGACTGGCCTGAGGAGCAGCAGAAGCCAGGACAAGAAAATAATTCTTCTGAACCCTGTCCGGTAACCTACAAAGTCTCACTATTCAAAGTGTGTACCAAGTGTCAGCAGCATCAGCATCACCTAGAAGCGAGTTAGAGATACAGAATCCAAGCTCCACCCTGGACTTTGTGAATCAGAGTTTGCACAGTCACGTGATCCCAGATGTTTCCTGTGCACAGCAATCTCTGAAGAGCCCTGCTCTAGACTAGTATCACCCTACTATTCATTTCGTGGACATGCTTTCTTGCAGCTCTGGTTCCCAATAGTATTCCTCACTTGAGGACTTCACTGCTGAAATTTCTAGAACTGCAACCCCCACTTTCTTAAACACTCTGAATTCCCACTTAAACCCTACCCCAAGCAGCCGCCCTCTTCCCCCTCTGACAAGTTACCTTTTCAGTGTCTTCCGTTAGAATCCGTTATGAAGCCCCTCGTGTAAACAACATCTTGGGAGGGACGAGGATCTATTTTTGAAAGTGTGAAAGGGAGAAATAAGCCAAATGTGTTCAGCAGATGTCAGGCAGCACCATGACCATGATCAAATGAGGGGAGGAGAAGGATGGGGAGGGAAGCTGTGGACGAGGATAGCTGGCCTCTCTTTCACTGATCACTAGCTTTCTTTTAAGCCCAGGCTTCCCTCTGGAAACGGCACTTCAGGTCAATAATGCAGAACCAGGCCATTCACTACCCACTTCACCTAGGAAAGGATGTCTCTGGGAAAATGTTTCTTGGCTACTTCATTTCAAATAACAGTCAAAAGTTCAGGACTTGGTTGGTCACTGCTACCCAAGAAGTAAAGCACTGCAAGATTAGTGAGTCTGAATAATTCTGGTGCTTGTGTGTGCTTTCATTCTTACAAGTTGCCTAAGAAAAATAGCTCTGAGTTAAGCAATGGGTGTGTGTGCCAAAAACAAGTTTCCTTTAACTGGCCACGGATGGATAAAGACGACACCTGCCAGGACAACAGTGTCCGTGTTAGGGAATGCTTTGTCCCTCTGGTGACTCAGTTGCCTGCCTAATGTCATCACCTCTAACATACTCAATCAAGGGAATGAGTGAGGTCATGACGTGCTATAATCAGAGCAAACTATATGTCCTAGGGACAATCCTGGCTTATACCTGTTGTCCTAGTATAATTATTAATAGCGCTCCCCTTTCACTCTAAAAAATGCCCCAGTTTGAACAATAAATTACACTTCTATCACTCTGGATGTAAAAGACACCCAGAAAAAAATATGTTGGCTATTTTCAACCCAAAATTCTGACCATATGCAAATAACTGCTTTTATGCCTTGGTTTTCTCCTTTCTTTTTTCAGGGGATAACTGTGGAAGTCAACAAACTATCCTTTCTGGTAAAACTGTCTGCTCACTGTCTCTGGCTTGTATGACCAAGCCACGTCTATCAGTCCATTGGGATGCCCACACCCCACGGAGTGTGGACCTCAGCTGCAGGCATGCCTCACTGATCTGAGATAGCTCTTGAATAAAAAGGGGATTTTAGACAGTTTTCCAATCTTATACTTTTTTACTACTTTCGATACAATGCAAGGTTTAATTTGAATGAGACTACAGTCATGTGGTTTAACATGTTGGATAAAAACAGGGATCACAAGCATTAGTTCTAGTTCTGCTTGCTGAAGACTTAAATTTGGGCAAGTGTTTAGTCTCTTCTTTGGAAGCAGAGCAAGACAGAGCTATCACACAGGAGTGTTCCAAGAATTAACCAAGAGAAATGCCTTTTAATGAGTGTCACATGTGAGATAACTAACTTGACATAATAGTATCAACAAGAACAGTGAGTTAATTTTTCATAACACAAAAGGTCTATCATTTCCTTTGCTTTGGATCACTTGTTTTTCTTTTTTATTTCCTTAACAATATTTCCTATCAAGCTTCAAAGTGTGAAATCATAACATAGTTTGGTTCTAAACATAGCAGAAACTTCTCCAAATAACAGAATAGCTTTTTGCTACTTTTAGAAATTAACCAAAATATAAACACTTCAGTCAACATTGGATCAAAAACATTATTATTGATTAAATTACTGTTTTAACATCACTTTTCTACTTATATTTGAAGAACAATTTGTTCTTCATACAGAATATGAACATTTTATGATTTTTTAATTAATTTTTACAAATTCAATTTCTAAGAGGGAAATGATATAAAAGCATACCATGAAATGAGTAAAACCTACTAGGTTATATGATTTTAAGTGAAAAGAGGAGAATACAAAATAATATATACACTAAGGCTACACCTATATAAAATATTGAACTCTAATCACAAAAATGAACATACTAGTTATGTCAAGATGGTGAATTATGGATTTTTTTAAAAATGTATCCAGTATTTCTACATAATTCTTTCCATTAAAATAGAATATTTCCAAAACAGGCATGCATAAATTGCCATGTTAATAATTTCAGTTAGATGTCCATATACTAAACACGTATGATGCAGACACTGAGGCTCAAAGGGCTGAGGTCCAAGTAATATAACCCTATATTAATTCAGGAAGGATTTCATCCCCATTCATGCAGTGTGCTGTGTGAAGCCTCTCACTGGTAAGGACCATGTGGCAGCCATCTGGATTGTTTATTGCTGGTGTGAAAAATTCCTATGGAGGACCCATACAGAAAAAGGAGCAATACTTCCTGGTTGTGACCATATTCAAACCAGAGATCTTGAAGCATCAGGCTTTGAACCACACCCATTTTCCAAGTCATTTAGCATGTTTATGAACACACTAAATTTCTCGTATACCAATATTTATAAGAGAAATAAAGCAGACTTTCATTTATTTAAAATATTAGAGAATATGTGATTTTACAATGGTCTTCAAAAACTGTATTTTTAGTAAATCTTATAGGAGAAGAGTTTAAATTTAAAATAGGGCACACAGATATAACTAATGTTTCAAGATCAGCAAGGCACACCACATCTGAGTGCAACAGGGCCCAGAATAAGACTTTCCTACACGGAGGGTCTCTATGTGCTAAGACCAAAAGAATTCAGGCTAATTTTATAACAGGGGATTAAAAGAAAGTTCCAAATGCATTTACCGTGTTTCTCTAAAGGAACTGATTTGGAACAGAAAGAAACTTTTAGATGAGGCTTTTTGCTTTGAATAAAGCTATGAACCTTTGAAAAACACTTGCATTTCAAAAATGTAGCATTTCATGTCAGGAATTCAACTTCATCTGAGACATAATCTCCTATGTTTCATTTAGAAACTCTCCTTAAACCAATAATTAACTTTGACAATAAAAAGGTAAACAAAAGCATAATAAATGAATTTGTGAATAGTTCTGCCTCCACTGAAATCAGCCAGGGAGAACACGTAGGCTTGGCCTGGTTTCTCAGAGTACTCAGGTCTACTTTCAAAGAAAGGCACTCTAGACTAATCCAATGGGTTAGGCACTTGTGTCTCAGCTTCCCTTCTGGCAGCCTGTATTTTCTGAACAGCATAATAATTGGAGGTTAAAAACCTCTTTATGAGATTGAAATAGTACTCTGTTATTTGTTTCTTTAAAAATGTTCAACTTTTTAATATAAAAGTTTAGTGTAAATTATACATTCCTTTTTTATTTAAAAGAAACACACACATAAACACACACAGACACACACACACACACACACACAAATACACACAAACTGATCCCCAGAGAAACCTTCAGACAAGTAGACAAGAATTAGCAATAGACTAGGAAGGCATTTGGCATTATAAGAAATTCATACCTACTAACAAAGAACCTTGGCCATGAAAGTGATCAGAATGAACTTGGGTTTTCCTTCCTTCACTCTCTGTCATAGTCCCTCTCTCTCTCTCTCCTTCCTTCCTTCTTTCCTTTCTTTCTTTCTTCCTTCCTTCTTCTTTTTTTAAATTCAAAGTCAGTTTTACTGCAAAGTTTGCCTTTGGCCCTATACTTGGAGCTTTACAAGTTAAGTCCCTACATTTGCATAACACAACGAATTTATCTTAAATTTGGAAACAGGGTAAAGTGTTGTTGCAGAATTGTTGCAAGAGGGACACTGGGCACAGCTTAATGATCTTTTCTTTTAAATTCTTCCTCATCTTTGAAACCTTTGCAAGAGTTCCTGAGTCCAAGAGGAGATTGCTGAGATAGCCTGCCCCTCTTACTTCTGCCCCAAACCCTGCTCCTGGGGCAGCTAATAATCTCCTGGGAAAATGTGGGGATGTCAGCAAGTTGAATGTCTCTGAAGAGATTAACCCAGTAAGAAATGTCGGTGAGCTGCACAAGCAGCTTGAAACATGACCGACCGCTGAGAAACATGTGGAAGTGGAGCAAGGGAGAGTGGGCCAGTCATTCACCTGTACGGAGACGCCGTCCCCCAGGAGAGATAATCGGTGGGTCTCGGAGCAGGACGAGGTACGATGGGCTGCTCCACAGCAGTCACGTCTCCTGAGTAGGATTTGAGGAGGGAAGCATTTTTATTGGCTAGCATGGCTCTCTCATTCCTGCGGAACTTGGCTCTTCGGTTCTGAAACCACACCTGGAGGATTGTTAGGAGGCGAGAAGGCATAAGGAAAGAGAGGAAAAAACAAAGAAGAAGGGGTTACATGGATGAAATTCTGGTTGATTTTACTATGTAATGCCTTCCCAAGGAAGATATAAGATGGCTATGGAATTCTCCTTAGAACAATAGAAACATGCCATACGCCTTCCCTCATGAGGGCCATTCTTAAAGGTCCAGACTATTACAACAAGACCATGAAATTCTCCAGTAATCAGGTCTCCGGAGATGGGATCTGTGACTTACAGACAGGACAGCAAAATATGGGTTATAATCCCTGTTACAATTGTAATCAAGAAAAATCTCATTAGACTTCTGCCACAGAAATAATGACTTTTCTAAAAGCTTTTTCAAAATTCTTCAAAATGTGAAAATGTCATCTGCTTTCATAACAATTATATTTTAAGAAAATTCCCCATCTCCCAAAAGTAGATGTTCCAACAAAGATTTAAGAATGAAGTGTTTTATTTGGGAGGCGCAAGGAACACCATTTGGGGAGCAAGGAAGTAACAGAGAAGAAAAGGCAACCACTAAAGAGTGTGCTACTAAACCAGCTATCTCTGTGGTAGCTCAATCCTACAGAGATCCTGAAAACTAAGACTAATGTAGGACACACACTTCAGAGTTATCCCTCTTGGGGCTGACGGAGTTGGGTGTGTGTACACTGGATCCTGTCAGTCGTTGGATATTAATGTTCCAGCACTTCTGGAATGCTGAAGGCAGGGCAGTCTCCTGAAGTTCTAGAAAGAAAGTGCTGGCACAGAAATGCAGGCACTAAAATTTGGAAGCTGACCAGACTACACTTAATTGTAGGGTTCAAGGGAAATGGACAGCACAGACAGCATTTGCTACAGCTAATAATAAACCTATCATTTAATTTTATTTATTTTTATTTTATTTTACAAGTTCTAGGATACGTGTGCAGGATGTGCAGGTTTGCTACATAAGTCAAACTGTCTCTCTTTGCAGATGATATGATCCTGTATCTAGAAAACCCTATCGTCTCACCCCAAAAACTTCTTAAGCTGATAAGCAGCTTCAGCAAAGTCTCAGGGTGCAAAATCAGTGTGCAAAAATCACAAGTATTCCTATACATCTACAACAGAAAAGCAGAGAGTCATATCATGAATGAACTCCCATTCACAATTGCTACAATGAGAATAAAAAATCTGAGAATATAGCTCACAAGAGAAGTAAAGCACCTCTCCAAGGAGAACTAAAAACCATTGCTCAAGGAAATCAGAGAGGACACAAACAAATGGAAAAACATTCCGTGTTCATGGATAGGAAAAATCAACATCATGAAAATGGCCATACGGCCAAAGTAATTTATAGATCTAATGCTATTTCCATTAAATTACTATTCACATTGTTCACAGAATTAGAAAAAACTACTTTAAACTTTATATAGCATGAAAAAGAGCCCATATGGCCAAGACAATCCTAAGCAAAAAAAAACAAAGCTGAAGGCATCACACTATCTGACTTCAAAATCTACTACAAGGCTACAGTAACCAAAACAGCATGGTATTAGTACAAAAGCACACACACAGACCAATGGAACAGAATAGAGAACTCAGTAAAGACTGTACATTTACAACCATCTGATATTCAACAAACCTGAAAAAAACAAGCTATGGAAAAGGATTCCTTATTTAATAAATGGTGCTTGGAGAACTGGCTAGTCATATGCAGAAAATTGAAACTGGACCTCTTCATTACACCATATACAAAAATTAACTCAAGATAGATTAAAAACTTAAGTATAAAACCCCAAACTATAAAAACCCTAGAAGAAAATATAGGCAATATCATTCAGGACATAGACATAGGCAAAGAATTAATGATGAAAACGTCAAAAACAATTTCAACAAAAGCAAAAATTGACAAATGGGACCTAATTAAAGAGCTTCTGCACAGAAAAATAAACTATCATCAGAGTGAACAGGCAACCTACAGAATGGGAGAAGATTTTTGTAATCTATCCATCTGACAACGGTCTAATATCCAGAATCTACAAGGAGCTTAAACAAATTTACAAGAAAAAAACAAACAATCCCATTAAAAAGTGGGCAAACAATATTGTTTGTTAAGTGTTACTAGGGCTAGGAACTTATATAAGCACACTACATACATTATTTCTAGTCAACATGACAATTTCACATATTAGGTTTTAATATTTCTATTTTACAGTTAGAAAGCAATTTCAATGAGATTAAATACAGTCATGCACCACATAATAATGTTTCAGTCAATCATGGACCTCGTATACGATGGTGGTCTCATTAAATTATAATAATTATAACTTAATTATATTATAATTAAATGTGATATGTTTAGATACACAAATACTTCCCATGGTATTACAATTGCCTACACTATTCAGTAGAGTAATATGCTGTACAGGCTTGTGACCTAAGAGCAACAAGCTATACCCTATAGCCTAGGTGTGCAGTCAGTTATACCATCTAGATTTGTGTAAGTAGACTCCATGATGTTTGCACAATGACAAAATCACCTAAAAATGCAGTTCTCAGAACAGATTCCCCATTGTTAAGCATCATATGACTGTAATCTCTTGAAATTCACATAAATAATAAATGGCTGAGTTTCTGAACTCAAGGACATCCAATTCATGATCATACGACTCTTCTAGAGTGCTATGGAATTCTACTCATTCATTTACTCATTCAAGAACTCTTTATGGAGCTCCTCCTATGGTCCAGGCCCTGTACTAACTGCTGGAAAGAGAGAGATGAGAAGCTTATGCTCTGCTTTTAAACAGCTCACAACCTATTAAAGGAAGACATGTAAATTTGAAAAACTGCAAAACAAGTATTTTAAATGCAATTATAGAAATGTATAACAAGGTATGGGAGAAGAAAATTCTTTTTGTGGAGTGAGCAGTTGTACAGCTCGAGGGGACAACATACACATAAAATACCATGTGATCAGTTCCCTGTAGAGCTGCGCAGCATGAAGGGCCTGGGTGGAAATTGGCCAAGGTGGAATCTGGACTTGGCTTCCCAGACTCCTGGCTCTTCTGTTTCTATTGTGCCTTCACATTGCTCTTAGAGCTATCATCTTAAATGTTAATATAATCGCATTAGTGCCTTGTTTTATATCATCTACTGGCTCTCCATCAGTCACAGAATAAAATAAAAACTTCTTAACCGTAGAACTAAAGCTGTTCAGGAATTAGCTCTTTGTCTATCAATCCAGCCACAAGCCACATCACTCTAACCTCATACACTGGCCCTCTATGGCTCCAGCTCCAACCCTGTGTTCAAAATTACCTGTGGACTCCTAAATGTGTTAGGCTATTTCCTACCTAAAAATATTCACACCAGATATTTCCTTTGCCTATCATATTCTTTCCTGCTTTGTCCAGGTATCAAAGCCTACATATTCTTTTCAAAGTTCAACTTTAACATTGAACATAACTTAAAAGTCATACTGGCTACACTACTTTCAAGATTTGTCCGGGGAGTTGTTTAATTTCTCCGCTCCTTTTTCTCCTAATCAATTGGAGATAATAATATCTACTTACAGGATAGTTTTGAGAGTTGGCCCAGAATTGGTGTCTAATAAATATAAATTCTCTCCCTTTTCCCCCAGGCAAATTAGATCATTCCTTCCTCTGCTCTATCACTAATTATTGTACATTCCACTGATGTAGGAATCATATTATGATATCATAAATGTATGGTTTGCACATCCATCTTCTCCACCCCAGGGCAAACATCCTTAAGGAGAGGGTCGGTGTCTTATTCATCCCCAGCAAATCAAAACTGGGTTCAAGAGCATAATATGTGCTTGATAAGTGTATGAGGAAAAAAAGAGGAAAAAGAAGAAAAAAATAAATTTTGCAAAGATGAATAAAACATGGCCTCCATCCAAGGGGCCTCCTCAGTCCTGTGGGGGAAGTTGGCCCAGATACAACTCAATATAATACATTTCATGTTATGATAAACGCCATAAATATAAAGAAGCCCGGAATCAGAAGGGGTTGGTTCAGACGGGAAAAAGGTAGGCTTTCATGGGGGAAGAGTAAAATCATGGAGGGAGAACTCTGTCCTACTCACTTAGAAAATGTTCACAGCTCTAAAAGTCATTACATCACAGCAAGGTGGGAAAAGAGAAAGAAAAAAATAGTTCCAACATATGAAAAAGACATTTCCCTGTCTTTTTCATATGTCATGATAGGGGCAAGACAGTCCACCAACCCCAAAATTGGTCTTTCACTTTTTTTTTTTTTTTTTTTTGAAATGTCTACCATTGCCCTCTGCAGGTTTCCTTATTTAAAATTTAGATCACCATAGCAAAAGTGGCACATTAGTGTGCTGTGGGTTACTGGACTAAAAGTATTCATTACACCACTGCAAGCTGAGCTGTGGCATAAAAGACATGGAGTTTTTGAGGAGAGAGGAAAGGATTTAAGAGCAGAGTTAGAGATTTGCGGTGAGCAGTGTAGGGGAAGAGGGTGTGGGAAGACAAATTTAATAATCTGCCCTGGATGGCGAATGGGAGAGCAAAACTGAGTGTTGTCCCTATAGGTCACTCTTACTTGAGCCCAAAGGGCACCTGCACTCACACTTCCTCCTAACCTACCCTCAGGGACCCCACAGGTTCCCATAACTTTCTTCTTTTGTCACTGACATTTTCATTTTTTTTCTTGGGGCATACTTCTTGGTGAGGTCCCTGTTTCCCCATAGGGAGACTTTCACACTTTCTCTTCAGACTGAAAGGAGTACCAGGATCTCTGCATCAACTCCACAGTGGTCTCCCACTGTATACTGTGTCATCTCCATAGACACACACCCTAATCAATGGGGTAGAAATCTACCCTGGGGTCTAGCTCAAGTTCTGGCCTGTCAAGAGGGTTATCATTTGCAGAAAGAAATTCTTAACTCTCAGACAGAACATAGATATACAAACAATAATTTCGTAAGGAAGACAAGACAGATTGGACCTACCCACCTTATCAAAACAGCATCTTGCTACTGGCAATATGGAAGACAATAAGATCTTTCAGCAGAGAGCAAAGCACTACTTCAAAAGGCATTTAGCCAGGAGACTTTTATTCATTCAGTTTTTTGGGGCGGGGGGCGGTGGGGGTAATTAAAAGCATGAACTCTGGATCTGCATGTCTGCATTCAAATCCTATTTCAGACACTTCCTAGCTATGTGATGCTATGCAAAATACTTTAACCTCTCTGTACCTCAGTTTTCTCATCTGCAAAATGAAGAATACTATCCACATCGTTGAATTAGTGTGAGGATGAAATACATTACTTATGTAAAGAACACTACTTGGCATATAAGGGCTCCAGTAGTGTTAGTTATTATACATTGTCATTATTGTTATGACTGTTAATCACAGGTTGTATGATGTTCTAGATGTCTGGCTTGCAGCTGATGTGTCATGGCACTAATGTTAGAAAGAGTGGCTATTGTCTTTTTCCTGCCTTTCATGCTCTTACCCTCTTTCAGTTCACAGAGACACTGAGGGTAAATAAAATCATCCACTTGAGTGTGCTCTTAACTCAGTTCCTAAGTATTCATTTCCCACTCCATCAGTGCTCATATTCATGTGTACTTACAACAAGTTTCTTGAAGACTGAGGAGGAGAGCTGAGGTAGGGGACAGAGAATTCATCTCTTTAACCACTTCAAGATCAAAGTGAAATCTAAGGGTGCAGAGTAAAATGCTCAGATGGACAATGTATATCACATAAATCTGGAAGTGTCAGAAAGAAACGGGAGCTGGGAGAGGAACCTGTAGCAAAGATTATTCTGCCCTACCTGAAAACATTCAATTTTATTTAAAAAAAAATACTTGCTGCCCAAAGAAAAACAGCTGGAAACAGGATTCTATCCTTATGCTGACCATTTGCAACCCTTATGAGTACCAGCTCCCATCTGAAGCCTCTAACTTGTATATTATTTGTTTATTTATTTATTTTTGAGACAGGGTCTCACTCTGTCACCCAGGCTGGGGTGCAGTGGTACAATCTCAGCTCGCTGCAACCTCCACCCCCCAGGCTCAAGCAATTCTCCCACCTCAGCCTTCCAAGAAATTGGGACCACAGGCACACACCACCATGCCTGGCTATTTGTTTATTTATTTTGTATTTTTGGTAGAGATGAGGTCTCACCATGCTGCCCAGGCTGGTTTCAAACCCCTGAGCTCAAGCAATGTGCCTGTGTCAACCTCCCAATGTGCTGAGATTGCAGGCATGAATCACTGCGCTGGGCTATAATTTGTGTCTTTAAACAGTCTTCAGAGATGTGCCTCTGAGGAGGGGACTACTTGGTGCCAGCTTCCCACAGCTTCAGTTACCTGCACTCTGGCCTCGGTGAGGTTCACCCGGCGGGCAAGGTCTTCTCGCACAAAAGCATCAGGATAGTGTGTCCGCTCAAAGACACGCTCCAAAGCCTGCAGCTGGCTGCTATTGAAGGTTGTCCTATTCCTTCTCTGCTTTCGCTTCTTTTTTTCCTCTGAGTTCAGCTGATCATCTGGAATAGAATACAATGATGAAAAGAAGCCAAATTCACTGTAGGAGTCCCAGTTAAAACTTTTTTTATGGTATATCTATAGTGAGATATTGCTCCATTTGCTCACATCTTTATCAAAGTCCTATAGCCAAATGCCACTTTACATGTGCAAATGTGGGCATTAGTGCTTTCAAGTTCATATGTCAAGAATCCCAGCAATTCTAATGCTTGGCTGTTGCCTCTAAATCTGGCACAAGACCTGAACTGTCAGAGAGGCATTACTTGCACGCTCCTTGATGCCTTGACAAACATGTCAAGGAAAATCGTACACCTGTTCATGTTCTCTGAACTTCTCTAGAGATAAAGGAAGAAGAGTAGATGTTTTTGTACTTTGTTTGTCTTTGACAATATTATGCTCACTCATGTAGTTTAATGATCAAGTAGACCAATTATCTCCTGGTTCCTTCTCTCCTAACATATATACATGAATACAAAAGTAGAGTTATAGAGAAGAAACTCTGTTCAAACCACATTACGTGGATGTGTTTTACCATGCACTCCCCTTGAAGCAGCAAGTAATTTCTAACAGCGTTCACGGAAGACTCCATGCTGTTGCAAAGGCAGGCTTCAGAGGCCTCAGCCTAGATCAGGACTAGTGCTACAATGCCATCAACCCAAGCTAACCTTAGCCTGGGGCTCACTCCCTGGGAACCCAAGAACAGGAAACAGTTCAGAAAGATCCCTGAAAATGTTTCACTCAAACTTGAGTTCTAGGACCCTAAGATCTTAGGCACCTTTGAAGAATCACAACACCATTTTTACCTGTCAAGATCCTTCCTTGGTTTTCTCTGAGCTCCCCTGAAGGTAGCCTGGTGAGATCATTGTCCAGGTGGTCCATAGCAGTCAGAGAGTAGTACGCTCCTGCCCTGCTGCCCCCACCCAGCCCAGTCAGGAGCGATGTACATGTGAAACTGAGTGGAACACCAGCTATGCTGACACCTTCATCACACTGTCACCCTAAAACCTGAGCTCTGCAGAGCCCGTGTGAGTCCCAGAGATTTGCAACACCATGCTGCCAAAACCCAAGTCATACGCTCCATCTAATGAACTGGACTTATGTTCCCCTTAGCTTTTCCCCAAAGAGGTTCAGCCCCAAGAAAATTATGAGGCGTTGTAGTGAGGATGGGGAGAAAGGAGAGCTTGGCCATTCACTGTTTAGAAAGTACTTTTGGCTGTCTCTTCTAATATGCAAATTCTCCTGATTCTCTCTGATTATAAACAGAGAGAATATAAACACAACGTACTCAGTAAAACTATTAGCACAAGTCATGATGACACCTACCTCAGCTATAATATTGTTCTTATTACAAATTGAGGGAATGTTCTAGATTTGTGTACAGAGTCAAAATGTAGCTTAAATCCAGAGGCCTGACAACTAAGGTCTCTAAGTCTTTTTTCTAAGAGAACCCTTCTACATCAATGCTTCCTTACCAGGAAAACCCTTGAAGCTTAGAATGGAGATTGCACATTTCCTCTTGATAATTAAAGCACCCATATATAGTAAATGCTTGTTGAATTTGTTTTCAGGGAAAATGTGAAACTCCTCTTGTCCTTAGAAGACTGTTTCCGTAGCAAAAAATGTCATATGATCTCAACCAGATTCCTCCAGCCAAGAAGCTACCACACCATTCTCTCTGCTTTATGGTTTTGTGCAGTCAACCTTCTCTTTAGATTTTTACATTTATGGTGCCTCAACTAGGGGCCCAGCTTTGGTGGCACTTCTGTGACACTCAGTAAGAATGTAAGATCAGCTGCATCTTGGAAATTGAGCAAATTTAATAATAATTTTTGAGATCTACCAAAGCCTAAAATATTCTAACCAACATCACTGATTGTACCACTAGCGATTAGCAAAATTAGTCTGCAATAAGATCAGCACTAGATTTCAAACACCTAGGATTAAATACCTTTTAGTAGTTACCTTGCCCTTGTATTCTCCTTCCTATTTAATATTTGGAAGCATTTCTCCCATTCATGTTCATTTTTCCAAATCATTTTGTCTTGTACTTCAGGTCTTTCTAGATAATACAAGCCCTTGTGATAGCACAATAATCTGAATTTCATGCCCCCAAAACAGAAGTCTGCAAAAAAAAAAAAAAAAATCCTTAGCTTCTGTACTTTGTTTTAACTGAGACCAATTAGACCCTAAGCCACTTTAATAATACAGGTAAATTTCTGTTTTTAATAATATAGAGATAATTCTATTTTTAATCATATAGAGAAAATCCCTTATTAAGCCAATCCCATGATTTGTTTCCTTCTCTCAAAGAAAATTCTTTCTTAGGTGCAACCACAAATTGTAAATCTTTTATGTTTTTTATAAGCCTGTTTCTTCTTGTACTGCCAACTGCAATCAAGACCAAGAATATTTTATGTTTTGTTCTTAGTATTACAACCTGCTACATAATCTCGGTAGTTCTTTGAAATATTCCACTGTTGAATCAAATTCCACTGACTGTCCACCATAAACCACCAACTCCCCTGATGTGGGAGTAAGGGAAATGGAGAATTACAGTTTATGACAGGGAATAAATAGCTATGATGACCTGAAGCAATTCCAGCAAAAGTTTCCCAGTGAATGTTCTTGTTGTTTTTAACAAATGAAAACACCAGTTCAGATCATGTTGAAGGTGAGAAAAGACACAAATAACAGGGATCCAGGGAGTCTGGCTCTGGCAAATGTCCTTCAGAGTGTAAGCATAATAGAAAGAGACGATGAGTGGGCAACAGAGACAGCTCGAGCAGCAGTGCTGGGGATGGTCTGTCTTTGCTCACTAATCACAAAGTGTGAGCTCCCTATTTTTCCCCAAGAATGCAGAACAGGACCCAGCACAGTATCTTCAGCAGTACAAAAGGAAACATAAACACTGTAGAGGTTTACATCTGCAGGGCATCTGAAGGACCTGTGATAAACACATTTATCAGATTCTTGGCTCTGATTGAATACAGGGGAGAGAAAGCAGTGTGTTTGTACAAATTCCAAGAGGGTCCAAACAACTACAACTAGCAAAAACAACCACAGTGAAGGTTGATTTTGAAACATGCTATCTGAGGATACTGACATCCAATTGGATATTAGGATGCATCTCATTCTTTGGCATTCTAAAATGGGAAGGATTCACCAAGTTGGAGAATAACCAGCAGAAACATGAATATATATATATTTTTTTCTTTGAGACAGAGTCTCGCTCTGTCGCCCAGGCTGGAGTGCAGTGGCTCAATCTCAGTTCACCACAAGCACCACCCCCCAGATTTATGCCATTCTCCTGCCTCAGCCTCCCGAGTAGCTGGGACTACAGGCGCCTGCCACCACCTGCGGCTAATTTTTTGTATTTTTAGTAGAGACGGGTTTCACCATGTTAGCCAGGATGGTCTCAATCTCCTGACCTCGTGATCCACCTGCCTTGGCCTCCCAAAGTGCTGGTATTACAGGCGTGAGCCACCGTGTCCGTGTCCAGCCTACATGGATACATTTTTATCAAAGTCATAATGTTTCAAATCCAAAGTGTGTATGGATTTTACACTTTTTTGATAATTGAGTAAACTGAAAATATGTAGTTATTGTTGCTCTTAATAAAAACAAGCGAAACATCCTTATAAATAGGTGTAGTCTTTCTTGGGATCATGAGTCATAAAATATTGGCATCTAAGAAAACCCATGAAATTGTCTAATTCAACCATCTTATTTTACAGATGAGTTGAATTAGATCTAGAAGAACAATGTGACTTGCCCAAAATCACAATGCAGACTTGGGACCTCTAGCCAGGGCGAGAAACCAGGACTCCCAATTCCATTCCACTCTTAAGTTCAAATGACAGCGTACACGCTGTGCAAGAGAGAAACAACAAAGCATCCGACACATAAATGGAAACCATTCCCCAGGGAAAATGTTTATAAGAAAGACAGATTTTTCCATACTAGCTGTTATAAAAAGGGTCTGAGAAAGAGGGTCGATGAATATCACATGTTGTCCTTCCTACCAGAATAGCCATTAAAAAATGCAACCATTCTCATCTAGAAAGCTATTTTCATCCAGATGTTCTTGTATTCTTCTTTACAATGCTATCCATAAGTCCTTGCTTCATCAGTTAAATAAGTGCAGGGTTGTTTTAGCTTAGTTGTATGCCCCGTCTTCTATCTTCTCCCACAATCATGGAAGATTATTTTCACTTTAGGACACAGTTTAAAATGTCTCTGTTCCTAAAACACATCTCAAATCTTACCTTCTCTATAAACCTTTTCTGATAGCACCAGTTCATATTGATTTCCAAGGCTCTAAATTTATATACATATATTAGTATATTATCAAATACTTTTTTAAAATTATGGTTCAATTTTTTCTGTGTAAATATTTTGTCACCTTAGTGCATTCAGGTATTTCTATAGAAAAGAGATAGGATTCCTTGACATATTACGTTACAGTAAAAGTTGAAAGAGTTATAGTAATGTCATGGTATAGAAGCAGTCCCAGAATATTAGAACTTTAGTGATTTATTTGAAGTTTTAAAGCACTGCGTAGTTTCTGAATTCCAATTATTCTTTTTAACAATACATAGCAAGTAATTATGTTAGCATTGTCTTTTGTCTCTGGATAGCTTTACCCACAGAGGAAAAATTCTTTTGCAGTGTTTCTTTATCAGATAGAATAGTTACCAGATTTAGAGAGGGAAAAAGGCTTGTTGTCTGATTCCTTTGCAAATGTAGGAATTATTCTTTCATTTTTATCCTTTACTAGAAAAGCGGCTGCAGGACACATGAATTATTTAAACCACCAGGAACGTACACAAGAAAGAGGTACTAAAAAAGATGGGTGTTTCTAAGGGATCACAATGTTAGAATACATATGAAGAACTTCTTGAGAAAAGAATTCTGCAAGCCCAAGGTAGGATACCCTCTGTGTATTCAAATATGAGTTAAAGAGAACAATAGCCCTGACCTTGACTCTAGTGTGAAGTTCACTCCGGACTCCTCATGTGGCTGCTGACATTGCCCTAGAGGGAAGGTGGAGGAGAAGGCAGAAAGTGCCATCCTCAAGCATGGGGACCTGACGGCATGTGGTGATCCCTATTCACTAAGGCCTTGCACTCACCATGCAAGCTTCGACCAACTCCAACACCCCTCACCCTCTTCTGCTCTGCATCCTGTGGGAGGAACCTTAGAGATTCCAAATCATTGGTCAGCCAAATGTAATTTAAAGGTACGGTAAAAACATATTTTAGGAATAAAATCTGAAGAAAACTGTGTTTCCTATGCCTGGGTCACATCAGTTTGGGAAAAAATCTGATGCAAGAAGATAAAATGCCAGCTCCAGTAGCAGAAACCAACTACCACATCAAAGTTTGTCATCTGCCTTCTGGTTGAAAGCATGGCAGGCAAGCGGATCTAAAGTGCAGCCCGCTGATCATTTTATGGGCATTGAAGAATGTTTTCAAAGGAACTTATATTGCACAACAGCTACTTACTTTAATGGGATTTGTGTGGTTCAGGCCCTGTAACCTTTGGAAAATTGAAAGGAAGTGTAATTGCAAAAGCCACTAAAAACCGTTTAGCTTTTATTGCAAGGCCTATGAAAAGCAGTGAAATAGAGCGGTGGTATTCATTTGAGTTTCTTTGGCTACACTCAGCATTAACTGAAATTAGGACAGCATCTTTCTAATATGTGCCCTGATAAATGGCACATGGGTCACTTAACTGGGAAGACTGTTGCAATATAGACTGAGCTTAGTGCATCACAATGACCAAAGCCAAGTTGAGCAGCACACCCACTCCTTCTCAACAGCATAGTCCTTCAGCAGTCCTCCACCATTGACTCCCAGCGAGTATCAAGAGTGAACAGATCTCTGCCAATACAAATACCCAACTGTGCAGCTATTGTGCATTATCACAGCACAGCTACCTGAACTAGAGCACACTAAATCCCCTAAACTTTGTTTGGTGGTCTTTACTGTCATCTTGGTAAGACTTGGTTCATTTTTAGTCAAGTATCAGACTAAGCCTTAGCAAACAGGATTAAAACACCTTATATGTAATTTGGGAAATGACATACGTTCTCTGGAGAACAAAATGCTGTAAGAAGTGTGACATTACATTATTTTGAATGGTTTTGATCAAAAAGATGAGTCAGTGGCTCTGTGTAGACAGCTCAAAATGTAACTCTCTCAATATAGCCAACCCTCCTTTCAAGTAGAGAACACTCAAGAATATGAGGTACTCTAATGTGATTTGCACTGTTTTTAGCTTCTTTGTTATGTATTTCTTTTCACTTCTATAGAACAAATACATTTCTATAGCACCAAAAATGTTAACACAATCCATATCACCTTGAGTGCTTTAACTCTCTTAAGGCTTTTTCCTTAAAGGATTATTGACCAGAACCCCTGAGAATATCCAACACAAAGCAAGGACACTTGCCAGGACTGACTTTCTGTGTAGTCTCATATTGGAACCATACTTACTTCTGAGGCTATGTTGATAAATCTCCCCTCCCCCCATTATGTGGGCATTTTCCATGTGATGATGAATCTGTTTTAGACTATAACTCTAGAGCACAACATTTGTGTTTGTATTTAATTGAAGCTCTTATCAATGCTCAGTAAGTGAATAATCAGACATGAAATAATAATACTACTAATAATACTAATGTCTTCATGAATACATAATATTACTAATACTAATAACAATAATGTATTCATGAATACATTATTTGACTTAGGAATTGGACTGCGATTACAAACAGAGCTGAGGATGAGGCATATGCTCTTGTCTTCTTCTGCTGAGCTTTTTTTCCCTTTGCAGTGAGACTGTTATCACTTTGTAAAAGAGACAACATCAATCTTGCCATTACCAGTAGAAACTAGTGTTTTCATGAGAGGCAAGCATCATATGTCATCTTTTTCAATGATTCCTTATCGTTTTGGTTATAATTTTTAATGTTCTAAAGAAAAATCTGGTAAACACAGGTTCTAAAAAACCAAGACTGGAAGCAGACAGGAATGAAGGAGATGTATATAGTTAATGAGTAAGCTCAGCTCTTAGAAGGACAGGAGTGATGGAGCAGAGCTTCTCCACTTAGACAGAAAGACAGCTACATGGTATTTGAACTTGTGAGAACAAAAGCATGACTTGAATTTTCTTATAATTGTTAATCTTGCGTTAAATGGACAAGGTGCTTATAGCACAGAAAGCCACAGTAACAGAGAATTAGCTTTCCATCACAATAAGAGAGAGAACCAAGGGTAATACTGTAACACTATACAGAATAAATGAAGAAGTCTGAAAAGGATATCAAAGTTTTTGGTGTTACTCTGGTCTTGGATGCCAAATAAATCTGAAGATGAAAACACACTAAAATGGTCAACATAAGAAGCTTGATATTTTAAAATATTTTTTAGATGAAATAAAATTCTCTTTAAAGAACAAAAATTCAAATTTTATTTAAAGAATAAGAAACGTTGAAGTGAAAATAATGGCTTACAGTTTGACTTTTTAGAGGAAAATACCATTCTTTAACATCTGAAGCTTTCAATTTTGGTATCTGTAAAATGGTTGTTGGCTTAGTCAGCTCAGGCTGCCAAAACAAAATACTATAGACTGGGTAGCTTAGACAACAGAAATATGTTTCAGAGGCTGGAAGTCTCAGGATGAGGGGGCTGGCCTATTTGGGTTCCTGTTGAGGGCCTGCTTCCTGGCCTGGAAACAACTGCCTTGTTACTATATCCTCATATGGCAGAGAGAGCAAAGGAGAGCAAGCTTCCTGGTCTCTTCTTATAAAAACACTACCAAGTCCATCATGAAGACTCACTCAGGTGACCTCATCTAAACCTAATTACCTTTCAAAGACCTTAGTTCCAAATAGCATCACATTGGGGATTACGGGTTCGATATATGAATTTGGAGAGGATATAAACATTCAGTCCATGACAATTGCTTTAAGATACAAGTGATACATATATTTTTAAATGACACAAATTGTGACAACTACTTGTGCACATTTCCTTATATTTTATTGTAAATATGTATTATGGAGCAATTGTGGAAATGGCTTTGGATTGGGAATAAGGAGGCTTTGATTCTATATCAGGGGAGTTACTGGGAAAGCCTGTGATGTTAGCCCTCAAGTGTCCTAACTGGCATAATTATAGGTTAGGCTCTGGGACTAAGATCTGTTTCAAATTCAGCATTGTGGAGTTATAGGATAGCTTTTACATTTCCGATGCCTAACCTAATTTTAAAAAACTTTCAATAATTGCTCATTTAGGGTGATGACTGAATTATATTCTTTTGGTGGTGATGGTGTTGGTGGTGGTGTTTTTTTACTTTTTTGAGAAACATTTAGGCTGGATTTTATCTTGTATAAGGGCTGCAATGTAATTACCAGGCCTGGAGAAATCTTCAGTGCTTGACATATTCCTCCATGCCCACAGCACTCTGCAGAGACAACACTCCAGACTGAAATCAATGTGAATCTTTAGAAGACATTAGTTTACCTCTAACCACAGTCTAGAGAAAGAAGAAACATACGATATTTTTTAGAATAACTATAAAGAGTTATTCTATCTTCTAAATTTACTAAAAGGAGATAAGAATAACTACATATTTCTTTTCTTTGCCATCCTTGACCTTCTAACCATGAGTTAAGTGGCATCAGCCTTGCTGCAAACACTGCCTATATCAACCATTTTAAGCTAATCCCAAAATAGATGCCACTAACAATGGTTACATTCAATCTTGACTTTCGCATCCTCTCACTATCACTTTATTCATTCATTTGAACAAATATCTATTGAACACCTACATGCCAAGCAATGAGATGCTCTGAGTAGACAGAAATGTTGTATGTTGTCTACACTTCAAGATACTTACTTTATAACTGATCTGGAGAGAGAAGTCAAAAGCACTTGACAAGTAAAGTAACAGTAGAGAAAAAAACATTCCAGTACACTTGGTGGCCATCAGAGCCAGGAAAGGGCTAGGAAGGAGGACAGAGATACCAAAGTGAGTACAAGGTTAGAAAACACTGCATGGGCCTCTCTTTGTCATGCCTAAAGCTTAGCATCCTTTTCTCAGCTGACCTATTATTTCTCATGCAATCACTCCACATTAGTTGTACTGCTAATGGTGATAAAAAACGTAATTTTCTTGTCCTTTTCATTTATATTTTTCTCCGACCTTGTCTTTCTTTACCTAATAACACATCACAGACCTTACCCATATCTACTAACTTTTACATTAATGGCTCCTTCTCCTTCCCCAAGTCTCGGCTGACCTGTCAATTCTTTGTAGGAATCTTCTGTGATCAACAGCCAGAAGTAGTCTTCTCACTATTCTTTACCCAGCATCTTAACCATCTGCTTTATAACACTTATGACAACCTGTAACTATTTACGTTGATTGCCTCACCCTAGAATATAGCTTCATGAATGTAGGCACCTTACCTGACTCGTTAACTGTGCTATCCTGGCACCTGACATTAGTCTTCCATATTTTGGGTACTTTTCTTAGAATTATTAAGTTAATATGTTAGACTGTCCTTGGTGAAAGTGCCTACTCTGAACAACCTGATCAGTTCACACTCAGTCACCAAACCTGACCACTCTTTCAGGGATCACTTTCTGTAACAAGGTCCCGACACACAAAATTTCTTGCTTACTGCATTTTTGTAAGATGTAAATTCCAGGGTCAAATGTTTTGCAGGTTTTTCACGCACTTTCTCAGTGAATGACTTTGCAGCAGTAATTATTCCAATTAGAAAGTAAGCCTTGAAGGCAGGTGAACAGAGTTTATAGAATAGCGCCCTAAACCTCTTAGTAGTGCTCAATAAATGTTTGGCTTTGATAATGATGACACATATGGAATTAGTGACCATCTTGCTCCTAGAAAAGACAAAGGAAGTCTCAAAAGGCATGACCTGATACAGTTATTTCTATGTTCCAAAAAACATATTTAGCTTGAGGTTGTATTTTCTTCTAGTTAGTCATTTCCAGTCACCGTGTTTTCTGTTCCCTTTCTCTGGCAAAGGAGCTTGGGCAAAAGCCTAGCTAATTAATTCATTCTCCAATATACAGGAACATTACTGCCTGTCAACCACACCTAAGCCTTAATTATATGGTGATTTCCTCTCCAAGGATATGTGACTGTTTTAACTAGTAAGGAAGCTGATGCACTAAGGTCATATGAGAAAAAAAAGTTACATTTGGGTAAAACACCCAGAAATTCATGTGGAATAATCCTATTCCATTGAATCATGTCCCCTGTTGTTGAACAGCCCTAAAGAAGTCCTTGTTAATAGTCATTCTGTCTGCCTGGAGTGGAAATCTATGAGTAATCTATGTGTCACTGTGACTCATGTCGTGGCCAACACTTCCAAATCCTCATCATCTGAAATTTGGCAACAAGAATTTACACCGCTCAATTCATAACAGGAAGAAAGTGAATGAAGGAAAGACCTAATAAAAAGTTGTACTGATTAATCATAACATGATAACCAGAAAAGGAAGATAATCAAGGTTAAGGAAGGACAATGACTTTTCAATCACCACCTGGGTCATTCTCTACCTTGGCATCTGTTTCCAATATGACTTCCATGGCAATTACAGATACATTTACTCCTATCACCTTGGGTTTTTTTCCCTGTTTCTGAAAGTTTTGCAATTTTTAAATTACTTTGAAAAAGGACTTTGATAGTGATATGTTGAACCAACAGCAAGGACAAACTGGATATACTATTGTTCAATTCCACTGCAAGAGCATTCCCAACAATTGATAAAAGTTTCATTTACCAGCCTTCTTATTTCTTTTCTTTAATCTATTTGATTAAAATGGCACAGGGTGTAATTAGGTGGCTAATTTATTCAGAAGTCAGCACCTTTAAAATAAAGTATCATAGGAATAAACTTGAATTTTCATGGACTCAGGAGATTCTTATAGAAAACATTTACTGACTAGGTGAGTAGATGGAAGAAAGGATTTGAGAAAATCAGATTTTATAAACACAGTGTTTGCATTAAATCAGTTAAAGAAGATGTATGTATGGTAACTGATTTGGGCAAAGTTGGAGACATTCTAAGCTGCATTTTATTTTTTTTTTTTTAATCTAGCCAAGAAGAGAGTTAAAATGAAATATTTTCCTTTCTTGCTATTCAGCTGTGTTATGCAGACCCCTGCTGGGCTCCTTCACCTTGTTCTATTTGGTTATTTCTATACTAGGGCTTTTTAGTATTAGTGGTCATACCTTCCTTGATGATATCATTAAACTTATTCCTTTACTACAGATCTGTTAGTTTGAGGAGAAATCTTCTTGGCTAGAAGGATTATTGCAATTTTCTTTCCTAGAGACATCCAGGGATTTCTTTTTCTTTTTCTTTTCTTTTCTTTCTTTTTTTTTTTTTTTTTTTTTTTTTTTTTTTTTTTTTTTTTTTTAGGGATAGGGTCTTACTCTGTCACCCAGGCTGGGGTGCAGTGGCATAATTGCAGCTCACTCCAACCTCAAATTACTGGGCTCAAGTGATCCTCCTGCCTCAGCCTCCCCAGCAGCTGGGACAGTGCACACCAACATGCCCAGCAATTTGTTTTTTGGTAGGTATGGGGTCTCACTATGTTGCCAAGACTAGTCTTGAACTCCTGGTCTCATGCAATCCTCCCACCTCATCCTCCCAAAGTGTTGAGATTACAGGTGTGAGCCACTGAGCCCGGCTGAGACTTCCGGTTTCAGCACTAGTCTCAGGTCTTCCCAAGACCAAATGACACTGAGCTTTTCTGGCCATTAAGTGTAGGTGGTCACCAAATGATACCAATGTAGGTAACTTCTTGACCTGAGAGAGCCCATTTTTTATATCAAAACTTATCTCTAATTAATCATAGCCCCAGACCAAATTATACAACAATAATATTATATTCTTTCCCACATTTTCAGCAATTCAACGTTAGTAAAAGTTTTTTCATAGAAATTTATGAGAAGTCAACTTTATATAATGGGGTATGGAGGAATGTCAGTGGATCAGAAGCCAGACAACCTGAGTTCTCTGTCTCTGGCCCAAAAATGTCATGTGATCTTGAGAATGTAACTTTGCCAATCTAGATTTCTATTACTGTGCTGTTGGAAAAGGGCATAGTATTAAATCATTTTTAATAACTCTTTCTAATTTTAAATTACAAACTCCTCTTCAAGTACTTGACCAATAGATAATTCTGTGCCTTCAAAGAGGTATATAGTAAAGAATAATATACCTAATTACTAATTATCCCCATTTTTGGAATCTATGAATTTAACAATGGATTAATTAGATATTGTGTAATTCCATGGATATACATTGCCGTGGTCAAATCTGCAATGTCTTTGATTGTTTTTAAATAACACTAGTAATGATATTTGCAGAAATTAGGGTTATTTCAACATTGCATGAATGCTTATTTTCTTTCAGATAATTTTTAAAGATAATGTTCAGATTTAGCAGGTATTCAAATACTTAACAAGAAACCAAAGAAAACTATTGAAAAACCATGTATAAAGTTCTAGAGTTTTAAAACAATCTAACATTTAAGGGCGGAGGGGCATAATTTCTTATAAAATGTTTGTGTGTGTGTGTGTGTGTGTGTGTGTGTGTGTCTGTGTCTGTGTGTGTGTCTATGTGGGTATATATGTGACTTAGCTCAGAGAACCCAAAGTTGAACTGGTAACAACAGTGCTAGAAACATGAAAACTAGAAGCAGATTCAATTGCTCACAGTGGGAAGGAACAACCTCTTGCAATGCGAAAGTTTTTCTTGTTTGAGTTCTCTGCATAGCCCACTAAACTGCTGAGACCTACTGTCATTACCTAGTACAGTACTGACTGTATCTGGTAGCTCACTTTGACATAGTAGTTTCTGGTAGGAGCTCCCAGACAATAGCTAACATGATATCACTGCCTGCTGAACTCAGCTGTAAACAAAATATATATACATTTTAAATAGATATTTCATGGCCAGGAGAGGTGGCTCACACCTGTAATTCCAGCACTTTGGGATGCCAGGGTGGGTGAATCACTTGAGCCCGGGAGTTTGAGACCAGCCTGAGCAACATTGCAAAACCCTGTCTCTACAAAAATAACAAAAATTAGCTGGGTGTGGTAGCGTGCTCCTGTAGTCCCAGCTACCTGGGAGACTGAGGTGGGAGGATCACCTGAGCCCAGGTGGTGGAGGCTGCACTGAGCCCATGATTGTGCCACTGCACTACAGCCTGGGCAACAGAGTGAAGCCATATATACATATATATATATATATATATATATATATATATATATATATATGTAAAATATACATAATATACATTATATTTATAAAATATATGTATATTTTACATATATAGTGTATATAGTCTAAAATTTAAATAAACCAAGTCAGAGTATATAAGTTTCCAAGTGAAGTAAATTGCCAGATTATGCTGGTTGGCACAACCATGAACTATATAAATGAGGTCTTAAATTGCTACATAATGCAAACATGGAGTAGGAAAGTGGCAAAGTGGTGACAAAAAAAGGAATGGGGTACATTTAAGATGAATCACTAAGGATGTTTTTCCATTTAATTGTGAGAGTGTATATATTGAGACCATTCCACCAGGACCCAAATAACATGTGTGCCTTTGGAACTATTTGCAGTATATGTTTCAAAGTTCAGACCAAAGCCACTAGGTAAGTTTTATGGGTCCCTCTAGAAGAGCAGTTTCTTGTCAGGGCTGGAAAAATAATGGCACAAAGCATCCAGTAACAACAGAATCTAGGCCTGTAAGTTTGATCCCAAGATGATGCCTCTTCCAAAAGGAGAGAATCCAGAAAAGCAATGTATTCTCCAGACTGAGTGTGAAAGACTAATATTTAAGGTTTGGAAATGTTTTGGGTATAGTCTATTACACACCGGGTGCAGATCTGTTGGGGAAAATCTATTTACCATTTTATTTGTTCCAGCAAAGACTCTCATGAAGTTGAGTTTCTCCAAGATCATCATTTGTGGAGGCTAAGGACAGGAAACAGGAAAGATGTATGACACCAGCTTTCCAAAGTCTGTCTTGCTTCTCAAGGTTCCTTTAAGAACACAGTACAGCTGAGAAGGCAAGTTTGCATTCAGGCCTATACAATGACTGCAGTGACCAATGGCCAATAAATCAATTACATCTTGTGTACCCTACTTAACCTATGAATATGATTAATATTTGGAGTGTGTTTTTTGTGGTCTCATGCCAAAAGTTAACCACAGCTTAGAGATTCTTGAACTTCAGAAAAATAAGTAGAAATCTATGTCCCCCACTTTATTCTCAGTGCAGTTGGAAAGAACAGAATTCCATGAGCGAGAAACTCAATTGTGTTCATAACTTCTGAGCGTTGAGAGGTTGCATTTATATAGGCCTTTCTTTCAAAGATCGTAAAACACCTCACGTATGTTATTTCATTTATATTCCAAATGTGTTTATAGCATAACAAAAGGACAGAATACAATTTTAATTTTAAAGAGTGTTAATTTAATACATTTTAACAAAACTAAGCAAAGTTACATTTATCTAATTTAACATTTGGGGAAATCAATGTTTAGTTATATTTCAGAATAAAAATGGTCAGTGGGTAAGTTGATTAGTTTAACCTTTAATTAAAATTTTTATTTTTGCTTTGCTTTTCCCAGTACTCTAGGTCACATTGATTATTCTCCTTCCTTGACTCTGAGCTAGTGCTTGATTCACACAATTTAGCACATGGCTGTATATTTTCATGATGTCTTCTTTGTTTTCTATGTATTTTGGTCTCAACTACATACTCAGGGGGAAGAGCTGACATGGACTGGAAATGACATTAATTAGAAGATAGAGCCTTGAGAGCCAGTCCTGTCATTCACTGTCTTTCAGCAAACTCACTCATCTTGCCTGGGCCCAGGGCATGCAGCTGATATCTGGTAGTTTGGCTACAGAGACCGAGTTCTGAAATAAAATGTAAAATACAAATGTAAAGTGTCCTAAACGTTTTCAAGAGTTGTTGTGAGGTTCAAGTAAGATGACTTAAAGAAAACACACTATTATGTAATGTATTATTATTATAAACTCTGTGAAGACAGAGGCAGTAATTTTCACTTTTCCTATATACTTCCTAGGAACTAATGTAATGTCAAGTCAATATGATTTACCAAGTAAATACTTAATAAATATTTCTGAATAACAAACAATTATTAAGTACTAACTACTTGCTAAGAACCTCTGTTAAGTGCTCTACATGGACCATTTCATATTTCACTACACTAGGAGGTCTTGCAGATGAGGAGACCAAGGCTTAGGGAGCTGATCATCCAGGCCCAGGGCACACAATGGACGACGTCTGGTAGTTTGGCTACAGAGCCCAAGTTCTGAAACACTTGACATTCATAGAACCAATGATCCTGAAAGAATTCAGAGGTTAGAAAATTTTCTTCCTATAAACTATTAAGAAGTGGAAGAACTTTTAAGAAGTGGATAGGAATTCATGGCAGTATATCGGGTATAATTTTAACCTAGAAATTAAATTAGATAAACAGATAAACTTCTTGACATGATTGGATTGCAATTCTATGATTTTCATAAGAGATTTTTTTTTCAAAGAAATGCCTCTGAGCATTTGATTTGGCTTTGCAAACTGAAATTCCAGCCTGCAAGATATTTCTGTTCTTCTCTTGATCAAATGGTTATAAATCCCTCTAAGAAAAGTGGGAGCATTAATCTGATTATGCACGAAGCCAATGAGAGCAAGATAATTGCATAGATCTACCCATCCATTTCACCGAACATCGTAAATTATTGAAATGCTGCAACCTAGCTTTCTAGAATCTCCAAGTTTTAAAAAAACACTCTGCTATTGCCACTTATGGGAGACCCACATTATATTGTCTTTTTGCCTTAATTACCATAAAAATAAAATTTTAAATTTGAGCGTTTACCCTTTACAGGGTGCTCATGTGATAGAACAACGGAAAACATGTGATACCTTCTTCTATGAACACGGGCAAAAGTCTCAATCCTGGGAACTGGTTACCCTGGCTCTTAGGAAATTAAGTTGAGGAGTTCTCTTTTTACTTGTTATAAATTACATTTGTTAACAGAAATGTGGATCTGCTTTGCCTGCACACACACCCACAGTATAGCACTGCCAACTCCATAGGGAGGAGTCCCACAAATCCACTTCTTAAAAGTTCTTCCAAGTAGAGAGTACAATTGTGGTTATTAGAGGCTTGAAAGTGTGAGGGGAGAGGAGAATAGGAAGAGGTTGGTTAATAACAGATACAAAATTACAGTAACAGTCCGTGGCCTGATAGGAACAGGATCACACAGCAGGAGTTGAGCGGCAGGTGAGTGAGCATTACTGCCTCAGCTCCGCCTCCTGTCAAATCAGCGGTAGCATTAGATTCTCACAGGAGCAGAAACCCCCACCTATTGTGAACTGCGCATGCGCGGGATCTAGGGTGCAGCATCCTTACGATAATCTAAATTAATGCCTGATGAGCTGAGGTGGAAGTTTCATCCCAAAACCATTCTCGCTCCCTACCCCCACCTTCCCCCATCCATGGAAAAATTGACTTCCATGAAACCGGTCCCTGGTGTCAAAAAGGTTGGGGACTACTGTTCTATACTGCTATCGGGTGACTATAAAATAATTCACGTATATCTTCAAATGGAAAAGAGGATTTTGAGTGTTCTCAACACAGAAAAGATAAACGCTTCAGATGATGGATATGATAATAATTACTCTGATTTGATCATGACACATTGCATACATGTATCGGAATATCATGCTGTACTGAATAAACATGTACAATTATAACATGTCAATTAAAAATAATAATAAAGAAAATCTATTTTTGGTCTGACTTTAGGGCATTTGTAAAACTTGTAGTTGAAGCATTCTCCCTGTTGCAATAACCCTTTTGAATAAAATCTTTCCTTAAAAAAAAATTCTTCTACTTCTTAATAGTTTTTGGAAAGAAAATTTCTCAAACTCTAAATTTGTCATTCTCGAACAAAACAAGCAAAACATTTGGCCTGAGTAGAAATAGAATGATCAGATGCCCACAAGTTAAACTGATTTCATGCCCAAGGATTATATGAGCCTTTAAACCATGGAATTCAAATCAAGTTGCAATGACAAACCACAATTCAGAGTTCCTATGTTGTGTTTTCTTTCTATTTAGTGTAATATATGTTTACTACTGGTGATGAGCACTGGCTGATAAGTATGAAAGGTCAGTGGTTCCCACAAGGAGCTCCAAATGTAGTGAGGAAAAACAGATATATAAGCAAATAACTTCAAACTTGAACTATGCAAAATAATGGAGGATATATATAGTAAAGTTGTGATGCAAAGGAAGGATCAACTGTACCTTAATAGATGAGATAACAGATAAGTCATAAAGAAGAGGAACTAATTGCACTAGATTTTGATGGAAAAATACACATTTTGACCAGTGGAAAAATACTGTTTGTAATGGACAGATCAGGATGATAAAGGCAGTATTACTCATTCCTAAAAGTAGATTTTTACCTCATTTATTCCTCATAACAGCCCTATGAAAAACTATGTCACTGTCCTAATTTCAGGGG
This sequence comes from Chlorocebus sabaeus, assembly GCF_047675955.1. NCBI lineage: Eukaryota > Metazoa > Chordata > Mammalia > Primates > Cercopithecidae > Chlorocebus > Chlorocebus sabaeus. The sequence continues at coordinate 58,990,221 of NC_132928.1, forward strand.
TTCAGAAAAGTCGACTTGTCAGGAATGCAGTGCTGATAAGTGATATGATCATGATTTCCCTGTGTTGTCTTAGGCCAGCATTTGAGAGCCTTGAGAAGATGAAGCTGTAGTGGGAAAGTAGGACCAGAAGGTAGAGGACCTTTCCCAACACGCTAAGACTCTTGAACTGCATCCTCCAGGGTAGGGCAGTCAGTAACGGGTTTTCAGCAGCAAAGTGGGTGATAGGGGCAGTTTTGTCTCCAGGTAGCAACCTGGTAACATGGAGCTTGGTTTTTGCTGAGCATGAGACAAATATTAATGCTTTACAGATTGAGAAGGACAGCACTAATAATACGGCCTGTCTGCTACTTTTTTTTTTTTTTTTTTTTTTTTTTGAGACGGAGTCTCACTCTCGCCCAGGCTGGAGTGCAGTGGCGCGATCTCGGCTCACTGCAAGCTCCACCTCCCGGGTTCACGCCATTCTCCTGCCTCAGCCTCCCCAGTAGCTGGGACTACAGGCGCCCGCCACCACGCCCAGCTAATTTTTTTGTATTTTTAGTAGAGACAGGGTTTCACCATGTTCGTCAGGATGGTCTCGATCTCCTGACCTCGTGATCCACCCGCCTCGGCCTCCCAAAGTGCTGCGATTACAGGCGTAAGCCACCGCGCCCGGCCGACCGTCTGCTACTTTTAATGAATAGGATGCTTAAGGCCTCTCTGATAACTAAATTTTCACCATAGTGTCTCTGTCCATCATCTCCCACTTTCTCCCCTGTCTAGGTCTGTTTTTAATTCTCCTGGTCATCTTTCTTTCAATCTATGACATATATGTATATCTAAATGACTAGATAAGTAAAGCAGGAATTCAGGACATGAGGACATGCCATTTTTTAACGTATGGAAGAGCCCTGAAGGACTTTCCAAATGATCTGAATATATATCCTAAAGGTTCTCCCACCCTATAATAGAACCTGCAGTAACACACTCATCAGCAGTTCTATACTAGCTAGAAGTACCTCCACCTGCCAACATTTCACCTGAGACCTACTGGACTTCCTGGGCTTAGAAATTATTTCCTATGAAGGAGGTTGGCTTGAACCAACTCATTCACAAAAAATAATTTCCAAATGCATCAAATTGAATATGGTATTTCATTTGCTTAAAAAAAATGGCCATAGGAGGCCATAGAATGTTTTCAAGTTTGTAACCCCATCAATACATTTAAATGTGATTATAGTCATATATATATGAAAACCCTTGAAATCCATCCACTTGGCTGGGTTCAGTGGCTCACACCTGTAATTCCAGAACTTTGAGAGGTTGAGACTGGCAGATCACCTGAGGTCAGGAGTTCAAGACCAGCCTCGCCCCATCCCTACTAAAAATACAAAAATTACCCGAGTGTGGTGGCAGGAGCCTGTAATCCCGGCTACTTGGCAGACTGAGGCAGGAGAATCGCTTGAACCCAGAAGGGAGAGGTTTCAACAAGCCTAGATCATGCCACCACACTCCAACCTGGGCGACAGAGCGAGACTCCTTCTCAAATCCATTCACTTGTACTTTTGAGGCACACTGTTATTTCTCGGTGCATTTTTGTGTTGCTTTGTTTCATTGTGAAAGGTATGAATCTCAATTTATATCCAAGCAGACCAGTCTTCCTTTGAGTTCACAGGAACCTGATTTCTCTCCTTTTTGCCATCCTCTGGCCCATTTTACTATAATTTTCCCTTCAGTCTTGTGGTGCGCAGACCCTTGGGGAAGCCTTTCCCCAATCCCTTTGGCCATAATACGGTTTTCTGTGAACGGACTAGAGAGCCATCCTCTTGCCATTTATCTAGAGGAGCTGTGTGCAAACCAGAGCTCCTGAATGGGACAGAGAAAGAAATGAGAGCCATTTAAAAACTCAAACAATTCTCATTGCAAGGAAGCAAACATTTGCCCCTCTGAAAGGGTTTTGTAAAAGAATAAAATAAAAAAGTAAAATAAATAAAAATCCTTATTAATGTTCACTAGAGAAACAGAAAAGTCTTTTCCACAGAAAAGTCCTTTCTGTGCTGAAATTGGCAGGCGGAGGGCCTGAGCATTTATCTCCTGCATAGAAAGTGCTCTGTCAGGAAAGCTGTGACTAACAATAAGCTGAAAAACACACCACAGACTTCCACTGTATTTTATTTGGCAGAGAGGAATTATTCCTCAGCACAAAGTATTTGCAACTGGCATCAGTTAAACAAGAAATTACAACCTTTAAAGGCTCTATTTATCATTAGCTGCAAAAGTGCAGACTTCACCGTCAATTACTCTGACAAAGGATTACAGACCATCAACACTGCACACAGGATAACAGTCTTGGCAGTCAAAAGCCCTTGCTGAGGGGAGGATTAGACAGCTAGCTAATAGCCCGGGGCCCCTTCTCCAGACACCCCCTTGACACTTCCTCAGCCACCCTCCTCCCCTCTCAGGACTGACTCTCCCATCTCTAGCCCTCGTCTCCCTTCACCTCATCCAGTGGAGACTGCTGGACTGACAAGGTTTTGGCAGAAAGATGTGACAGTTGTGCCACCGTCACCGTCATTTCTTAAGAATCATTGGCCAAATCAAGTCAGCAACAACTTTACTCCAATTCTGCTCTGAATGTGTTCTGTGGATGAAAATGGAAATTACTAGATAGATATCTGAAAGCTGAAGAAATAATATGGTGTTACTCCTCTCAGCTGCTTTGCAAGGCTAAATGGTCAGGAAAAAAAAATGGTCTATTTTAATAAGCAAAGGCCTCTACTGTGATTCTAAAACAACTTTCTAAACCCTGAATAGTGCCTATGTATTCTTGGAAGAAGCCTTTTTGCATTGAGCTGAAACATTTCCCCATCGTTAAATGATTCCATTCTTTAGGAACAGAAAAATAAAGAGACGCTTTGTTTTTCAGTTTTTAATTTTTTTAAAAAGTGTTTTTCTCAAGTGGTTATATAATGGTAAGAAATCTCTTTCAAGAAACATATATAAGTGTATAGCCTTATTTAGCTTTAACTTTCCAAAAAAGTACAAGGTAATAATCAGTGTTTCAGTCACCTTGTTGCCAGTTAAGTTAGTTTGAAATGGTCCTGGAGTTTCTCTTAGAAGCACAAAGCTTACAGATGATTATTATTCTCTTCAATATTTTTGTTTTTATTGGCTATATTTGTCTCCATTTACAAACATGAATAATTATTGAGAATAAAGTAAAATAGTGTAATATGTGTAAACACTTACATATGGTTTGGTTCATAGTGTTTAACAAACGGTGATGATAATGATCTTGGAGATGATACTAATAAAGATAAAGATGACGATGATGGGAAGGTGGAACATGCAGTATTAAAAGTTATGTTATATAAAGGCCTTTTAATAATACAAAAGAACATGGTGATTTATATAGAGATCTAGATCTAGACACATATAAATATATCCAGACCTAGATCTAGATCTGGATATATTTATATATGTATATACATATTTATATATTTATATATAGATATACATATTTGTATATGTATATACATATTTGTAGATGTATATATTTATATAGACATTTCTACATATTTATATATACATATTTATATATCTATATATGTATATTTTTATATATCTATATATGTATATGGATAGCTGTATTTGTATATCTACAGATGCATATATAAATATATATGTATATTTATAGACATGTAAAAAATATATATTTTTTTAAGGATTCCAGCTACAAATGTAGTGTATTCTTAACTATAAAAGAAAATGTTCTGCAAAAGATTGGAAGAAAGTGCCTCTGAATAATGTAAGGATTGGAAGAAAAACTTCCGAATGATGCAATAATGAAGACTTTTTCCCTTATCTTCCTTTCTCTATATTTCTCTAATTCTTTAAGATAAGCTTGTCTTACATTTATTATTAGAAGAAAATAGAAAAGGTCAATACAGGAAAGTAAATGAATCAAAACAAAAATATCACACTTGGAAGATTATGCATTTGTACACATGCAATATTATAACCCTTCAAGGGAGACCATTGTTCCCATTTTACAAAAGGAACTAATGTCCAAAGAGATGAAGCTGTTTTCCCAATGGAAATTAGTTCCCCAGCACAGCCAAAGCTAAGACATGGCTTATCTTATTCCTAGGCCTCTGCGCTTTCCATTTCTCCTGGCTGTCTCCTGCCTGGAGAGCGTGTGCATGCATGTTCACATTCCATATCTTTTCCTGTTAATGTGTATTTAAGAAGTGAGTCTATTCATGTATGAGGTCCCTAATCTCTCCAGATTAGAGAATGTTCCTTCACGTTTGGTCTGCTATGTTCATGAAAACTATCACAGGGCTATCGCTTGTAGATGACCTCCTCCAAAAATCACAAGAGTTTGGATAGTTTTATTTAGCTCTATTAAGTTCAAAAAATGTGCCAGGCAGATTCTCAGTCCAAAAATAATCTCCTTTTATTGGTGTTCTAAATTAACTCATGGAGGAATGAGCCGAGCTAAATTAAAGCTTTCATACAGTGAGGCCCAGGGATTTTTACTGAGTGGTAAACGTTTTCTTTCTCTGTGAGAACTTTACTGTTTCCTTCCTCTAAGAGAGGCTGTGCTTAGAGGCAAAGAAAGTAGCTCAAAGCAGATCTGCGAGAATTCATTTTATTTGACAAAGACTCTTAGTGTAAGCCCCCAGTGTGGAACCTTTAAAATTTTATAGGTTTTCCTACCTTTTAAAGTAATTTGCATGTAAATAAAGGGATATTAATCCCTAGCACAAATGGCAAAATGTGTTCTTTGCCCTTTTTTAACTGGAAAATTGAATTCATAAGAATCATTGAGTGAGGTATTTTTACTTATAAACGATTTCAAATAGTTTCACAAATCTTAACCACATCTCTTCTGGACTGCTGGCTGCACCTTATGTTATCTTTTCATCACTATTGGAATACTGTGGTGCATTCCTCTCTGAGAACTGCACACTAGAGAATAGGCAATGTAAGACGTAAAATATATTGTTAAGATTCAGGGTTGCCTTTTTTTCTCTAATACAGACATGTCACTGCTGGTCATGGTTAATGGCATATTTATCACTGTTCTTGCAGTGTGGGGATAACACCCACAGGGTTTACAAATAGACCTAGACAAGCATGCCTGGATTGTCCTACTGCCATCTGGCCTGGAAACTTTTCATGTGTCACTCTCTCCTTTGCTCCTGCCTACCTTGCACCTTGAATGAGTGACCAGTGCAGGTGTGAAGCACATGCTGATTCCTTCTGTCTCTTTTTTTGTACTGGTCTTTGGACTTGTCTACTGCTAAAGACAGAGAAAACTAAAATGCCAACCAAAGCCTTTATGTTGAAATGTAGAGAAAAGCATGTTTTATTTTATTTCTCCACACTGGACATCTGGATGATCCTAGAAAAGTCGTCCTAAATTGCTCCAAGCATGTGCTATGCATTCAGTAAAGGTTCCAGCAAAGGCCTCAGAGAATAGAGAGGGGGAAAAAAGCATACCCAGGAAAATAAGGGAAAAGAGAAAATAAGGATGGGGTCATGATATTTGAAGGAAAAGATGCACGTTCATACTGATCACACAAAGAAATGTATGTGAGAGTGAGGGCAGGGACTCAGGGACTCTTTACAGATTTCTTGTTGACTGCAGAAGTGTTTGAACTAATAGGAAATATAATTGATTGGAATTGATATGTTTAGTTAAGTTGACAAAACTCAAGGCTGGCCACATAAGAAAAAAAACTGTGGTCTTGATTCTGAAGAAGAAAATACTCTCTTCTATCCAAATGTGGCTGAGGATCCCACACATCCGCAGCAGAGAAGAATAGCCTTTCTATCCCAGGACACTTACTCCTTCCACCAAGCATATGTCAACAGACAAATGACACTTATATCAAATATGTTCTAAAAAGGTTTTGGTAAAAAGAGAAAAACGTCCAACTGATTGAACCTTTAGGTATGTAGTATTAAAATAGCATCTTGTTTAGAGTGGCTACAACCATAATGCAGCTACGGGAAAGCCATTGCTGGGACATAATGAGCATTACATAGGGGCTCAGTTTCCAGTCACAGTTGTGCAGCTAGCTGGCTGATCTTGTGCAATCACTTCAGTTTCCTCATTTTGTCAGTAAGAGATTTGGAAGGGCACCCTCTCTAGCTCCTTCTATCTCTAATGGTTCATGGGGTACGGTTATTGCATTTAATCATAACAACATCAGATATCTTGCAAATCAGGCCTTCAAGGACATTTAGCAAACCATCCCCACCATCACTAGGGAGATAGACTCTTCCAGTGCAAGTCTTTGCAACTCCAAGGAAGGTCAGATCACCACAGCATATCTCCCAATGCATCGGATCATTAGACTATGTCAGTTTCTCCAACTTACTACATGAAGAGGCTGACTGACATATTAGAAGCATTGATGCCTTTAGCCTCCTCTTAATTCCTAAGTCTACTGTTATTCTAACAACAACAAAATCCTTAGATGTTACCATAGTTTTAATTTTTATCTATAAGGACACTTCAAGCACAGCTGTTACTCATTAGATCCAGTGGCTGAGAGCATTTGATTACTACAGGAAAAGGAAAAAGGAAAATCAGTAAAGTTTCATTTACAATCTGCTTTTATTGTAAAATAGCAGAAGTCCTGAATCAACAAGAAGATCTGCTTGGTATTAAAAGCATAAATATGCTTTCTTAAAACAGCAGTAAATACCGTGGGCACATTTCCCAGATTTAAAGTACTATCCTAATTCTGTCTTATTTTCCCCATAAGTACCCTCATACTTCTCAACCAGTGCGACTAGCTTTTGAATAAGCAAATGCAATTATATAGGGAATATGCCTCTCCTAGGTGGAAATATAAATTACGCATGCATACACACATAGACATTCACAGAATTTTCATATAAATTTCATAAGAACCATTTCCACTCTGCAACAAAAACAGCTGTTTTGTGTGAAAATCTTTAAGCAAGGCCGGATCCTGCCTGCCAGGAATGCCAGAGAAGGAATTTCGGCTCCCAGAATAGGTTTGGTTTGATCATTTATAAGCTCTTTCAACTCTGAATTCAAAGTTTCTGTAAGTTACTGTTTTTTCCTAAATTCATTTTAAAAATTGATCAAACCTTTCTACCATGTTTCATGTGTTGGCAGGTACTATACAAAACACAAGTGAGAAACTGAAAGCTTATGGTGCTGAAATGTGGAGATATTTGCACCTGGGGTTTGGACGCACCCGCACCTGGAAACCAAAGTATGTGGTAATAAAGTCCTTCATGGCAACACCTTTCCTCCAGGAAAATTGCAAAGTTCTTTACAAAACTAAGCCTCTCTCTGCTTCATGGAATCTCTGTGTGGTGAACACATGAAAAAAAAAAACTAGTAATAAAATATGTGTAAATAAGATGGAATTATTGCTCCCAACCATTTTTCTTCGTGGGCACAAACCTTGCCTGAGTTGTATACTATGTAGACCCATTGCCTTGCCACTACATCTCATTTTCCCCATTCGGGTCAGATTTCTTAGAGAATAAATGTCCCTCGATCTTCTGTCTCCTCTTGTAAATTTAGTCTGATTCAAGGTCTGAGCTTCTCATCTTTTTGATCCAACCTCCAAAGAAATTTTAAATAGCAAATTGCCAGTTTCCATCATACTATCCACACTATCAAATTTCTTGTTTCTAATAGTTTTTCTTTTAAGAGTCTAGCTGAGTAAGTTTTATCTTAACAACATACATTTCCAAATTATTTACAACAGTGATTATTGATTTTAGTGGGGGCTGGCAGATAGGGAAAGTGGAAGATCATAGCCCAGCAAAAAAGTCAACTGTTGTTCTTTCCTAGCACCCTTCATAAGAAAGGTTGTACTGCCATATCAAATATCCTGCTTCCTGAGAGCCTGCCTCTGAGATTGGTATGTGCAGGAAATTACATCATACTAGAATTTGGTCATACTGACCCTAAGTACACCCGTATTCCAGTGTTTGCCCTTTGACCCCACCTCCCTAATCACATTTGCATGCTGTCTCCACTCTTTATAGTATATTTAGAACCTTTCTACAGCATATTCTATTTTGCAAGTCATTTATCAATGCTAATTCATCTCTTCTCACCCTGATTCCTTTGAGGTAGAGCCTTGTAATTAGTAGTAATAACAAAACCATGGTATTTAGCTTTTCTATAGCTTCTGTCTCCTGAGAACTCTACAAATATTAACAGCACACATTGCAGTCTCCCAGAATTGCTTAGGTCACAGAAGGACTGGGGAAAAATGTTGTGACTAGCCTAAGTGGAATAAATTGAAGGTTGGGTTGGAAGTGAATCAAGATGCTGGTGTTAACATGCCTGAATATTTAGGAAAAGTTCCAGGATCACTTAATGATGAAAAGCAATAAGGCTGTCAAAATTTGTCTGGAATATATATAGGATTAGGCCAAGTCCTAAAATTTCCCAAGGCACCTCAAGGTCAAGGGCTTTCTGCAGAAGGTAAGTCTTTTGATGATATAAAAATTCTAGAAGTCTCAGTTGCAGAAAAATGTGAGAGATGCATGTGAGTGTGCATGTGTGTCTGTGTGTGTGTGTGTGTGAGAGAGAGAGAGAGAGAGAGAGGATTAGGTGTTAGCTAAGGGGTTTTTTCCACTTATTTCCATGAAGATTATCTATTGGACCCATTTTAATCCCCAATACTTGTTGTAGATTATTACTTCCTATCTTGAAAAAAAAAAAAAAAAAAAAGATTCAACTAGGACAGACCTGGTTCTTAAAAAATAGTGGAACTCTAGTGGCCTGAATTAAAAAAAAAAAAAAACAACTTTAATTTTTCATCAAATACACGCAACAACTTAAAAATAATGTAAGGTGATCCCTTAACTACATTCTAGAAAGTTAGCTACATTCTAAAATTTGTCAAGCATTAATTAAGGAAAGATATCCCAAGAGGCTCATCAATTCTATTTCTTGGAAGTTTGTACACTTTTATTTTTAGTTAAACCCTTTAAATTAAGAATTTAATCAAAAGTATTGAAACAATGGAAAATAAATTGGGTTCTTACCCCATAAGGATTTATGTCAGTTATTAGAAAGGGCTTCCTGATCCTGGACAATTGTTAATAATAATACAAATGTACATTTTTCCTGGAAATGTAAACCTGAATAGATCCAACTTCAATTTTGGTCTGCCAAGATAAAAACAACTTTATTATGGAATTGGCTCCTCTCTCATGGCATCACTTTCCATTTGATATTATATTTATGTGTATATCTAGAATCTAGATTCTAGACCCATATATGACCTCTTAAGGACAGAGATCTTTGTATTCCTCATAGCACTTAACACAGTACCAAGCACACAATAACTGTGCACTAAATATTTCTTGAATAAATGTGCTAATAAGGCAGGCTTAGAGAACACTGCTTCCCCTCACCCTAACAGAAGGTCCCATAGTGCTCTGAAACCTGCTGCTGGAATTCTGTTGATCACGACCCAGGGCACAGGGTTAATATTTTCATACTCTACATTTTGTTTATTTTCAATACTATCTTTGTCACAACACACAAGAGTAGAAGAGAAACAGGGAAGGAGAGGAGGGGAGAAAAGGTGAAAAGAGAAGGGAAAAGAAAGGAAGGGAGAAGAGGAAAGAATAAAATTAAAGAAAGCAATTGACGTAACAATATATCTGAAATAAAAACAAAAATATTAAAAAGAACTAAAAAATGGAGAGAGCGAGGAAGAGAGGCAGGCAAAGAGGGAGGAAGGAAGGAAGAGAGGGAGGGAGGAAGGAAAGAGGAGAGGGAGGGAGGGAGGGAGGAAGGAAAGGGAAGGGAAGGAGAGGGAAGGAAAAGGGAGGTAAGGAAAGGGAAGGGAAAGGGAAAGGGGAAGGGGAAGGGGAAAAGGAAGGGAAGGAGGGAATAAATTTTTTCTTAGGGATGTCAGAATTCATTTGAGTGGCAACTCCATAAAAGCAAGCTGTTATGTAAGTGTGATCTGATTAAATCCATCAATAGTTTCTGAAAGACATTACTTTATATTTCACTCTCTGGTTGGTTAATAAACATTTTTTAATCCAATCTTTGGTTGCAAACATGCAACCCATCTGCTTTATTTATTTTATTTATTCATGCAACGAATACCTTTTGCACAACCATTTTCCGGGTCTGTGATTGGCACTGGAAAAACAGTGGTGAATAAAATATGGCCCTCACTTGAAAGGCTACATTACTTTGCTCTCTCAATAGCTTTCTAAAACCCAAATTAGTGTATTATCCATCCCTAAATTTTGTCAAGCATCTTTTCATTACATTATCCTCTCAAGCCTCTTTTTGTCTGTCTAGATAAAACCATGAGTACCTTCTCTTTGGAATCAAGCATTTTCTGATGGACTATGTCTGACCAGTTCATGCATTTCCTTGTTTTGATGCTCACAGCAAAGACTGCATCGAGCTAACTTACTGTTCTCTCTGTAATATCTTACATTTTCAGAAATATCCATCTCTCTGAATATCTTCTAAATTTAATTTTATTTATACCTTTCCCAGAGTCACAGTTCCAAGGCCTCTCTGGTACATAATTCAGGTGGCACCTATTTAATCTGCCCTGACCCAATAAAAACATTTGAATACTTAAAGTCTAATTTATATTATAATTATTCTTATCACATAAAATCTCATATGTGGGAGAAAGTGGGGAAGTTGAATTTTACCAAACACGTATTTTCTCACATTTTCAAATTCAAAAACTAGGCTGGTAATGTTAACTGCAGATTGTGCTTATGAGTATTACTATAAATAAATGCTAAGATCCAACCAACTTCCTTATATGCACCACACACACTTGAAGGGTTCAAAGGAGTAAAATCGATTATTATAACGTCTCTCTCCAAGTCTAAGTGATGGATATCTGTTCATCTACCACTATTCAGCTTATAGTTCATATTTCCCATGACGTTTTTCTTTACCCATTGAACTGACAATTTCATCTTTGTGATCCTTCCATATCCTGCCTTGATCCTGACTCCATCATAGAAGCCATAACATGCAGCTGATTTAGGGTTCACATGTCTGTCCCTGCTAAACTATAAGCTTGTAGGGGGCAGGAACAAGAGCTTATCTGATACAACATTTCTAATACTTATTACAGTGCATGGGACATTATAAGTGCTCAGTAAATGTTGAATAAATGGGGAGGAGGGGAGGAGTAAGGATCTTATATACAGTGAAATGCTAACCAAATGCTAGCAAGAGCTAGAGACCTGGCAGCTCTTGAATTTTCCAAGTGATATATTGTATGGAATCTGTTGAGAAAAGTGTTTCATACAGATGAGGAATGCCAATCCAGTCTTTCTCAGACAAAATGGAACCAAATCTTTACAAAGTTTTCTCTTTTTTGATCTCTCTCTCTCTCTCTCTATCACTCACACGCGCGCACACACACACACACACACACAGATGTGATATTAAATCTCATCAGTTCACTCTACAGATGCTTGGTCTTTATGACAATCCAACCTCTGTGCCCCATGCACTCCCCACCTCACTCCGTATTGCCACCTGGTGCCCAAAAGCAAGAAAAATACCTAAGAAATGAAAACGATTTTTTTAAAGCTGATTAATATCAGGACCTCGGAACCATAAACTGAAAGTTTAAAACAAAAACAAAAACATGTGCTTCTTGGCATAGACATCTGGTCACAGGCATATAAAGATTAAATACACAAATCTTCCTCAAAACTCACCCTTGTTTCCACTCACGTCTTTATGAATGTTCTCAATTGTTCAGCCCCATGGACTGCCTTCCCACATAGATGCCATGATTTAAAACCTTTTCTACTAAATCAACTATATTTTGTCATTTGCATTAAGTAAATTCAAAATTGTCAGACTATGATATCATTTAGCCTGTGATAGCCAGGAAGATTGTTCATTCATTGATTTATTCAGCTCTTTAATGAGTCCCTACTTTGTTCTAAGAACAGTACACAGCTCCACAGAGTCTCACTAAATTATTATCAATCCCGCCAAAAATCTTAAAGTTCTTTTTTTGCTTATAGAGAGTAAACATACATTTTTATTAATCTTTTTGAAATAACAGAAAAAAAATAAAGGTCCTCTCTTACTGCCTCAAGAAGTTGGGGAATCTAAGATTGGGAACCAATGGGTTAGAAAAGAGCATATGCTGATAGATTACATACACCTTCGAATCAATAATTCCTGAAGAAAAGCCTCAAATCTCTACATTTAGCTCGTATTATCTTTCTTCTCATTATAAATGTGCTATCGATTGCTAATGTATACTGATAACAATTATATTGTCACAGAACTAAAAACCAAAAGATGCAAAGCTAAAGAATAATATGAATTTTACTTGAACTTGAGTCAGCACAAAATTATCAAATAAGCTTCAATACTGAACTTAGCAAGTATATAGTTAAGAAATGGGAAGAAAAAAAGATGTCAATTAGAAATTTCCTGTAAACTGTTCCCAGAACAAAGACAAACTCTTCAAGTTTCACAATTAAATGGGTACAACAATCACTACAACATAGTAAAGTTTTATATGTTAAATATGCCCTTTTATTATTTTACTTTGCAAGTACAATTAGTAGTAATTAGTAGCCATTTTATTATTTTGGTCTTATAATGTTCTTTCGTCTATGAAATGATATAGTCAGCAGACTATAGGAGGTTTATTTAAATGTCTTTATTTAAGTAATATTCATACCTTTTAGACATAAAATTTTATTGGTAAATAAATTTCATAAATCTGTATAACCCTGAGCATTCACCTGAAATTAATTTTCAAGGATATTAAAAGTTAGAAACTGTTGAAACATAATGGATAAAGCTATCTTTAAGAGTAAATTTTTAGAACTCCTATTACTTTTTCAAATAGGTTGGTTAAATAAAAGCAATTTTTAAGAAAAATAGAAAAAACTAGATACCTTAATTTTCTGCCTCAGCACAGTCCAGTTTCAGAAATATATATTAACACTATATAACATTACATTTTTTGGACCAACTTTGTACTTGGAGTGTTAGTTTTCCTTACATTCTTATTTTATACTGCTTTCTGGGTCCAAAGTCAACAAGGAGCTCCAGGATTTATTTCGTCTCTCAAGATCTTTAGGGTAATAGGAAAATAATAATAATAGCAATTTTTGAGAAGTATGACAATGAATTTAGAGGTCACATAGCAAATGAATGAATGTATAGCCTACATGCTTGACTTCTAAATTATAGAGTAAGCAACATATTGCTTCTCAATCAAAATATTCTTGATGATTAGCTATTTCTCTTTCTTGGTCCTTCTCTTTCTCCTTTCCTTTTCCCCTTTTTCTCACCACAGAGCTTTTTGAATTGAGTAGAAGTATTTGGTCACTTGCTCTTTGACCCTGGTGTCTCCTGAGACTATATATTCATTTTAAGAATGAGTCCCTTTAGTTACCTAAAGTGTCCTCAGACTAAATTGTTTCCAGATGTTTACAAATATTTCAAGGATATATCCACACAGTTTTTATGGATGAGTGATAACGGACTCCACAATGTCTGTTCAATTGTAAAATAAGAATTAAGTACATGCTATAAAATAACTTTCATTAAGCAGGGACTTGCTACATGCAAGGCATAATGCTAACCACATTCTATACCTTATTTTACTTAATGCTCACAAAAAACCCATAAAGGACATATTATAATCCTCATTTTAGAGAAAAGGAAAGTAAGGCTCAGAGAGTGACTTCATAGAACAATTAAGTGATGGGAGAAGGGTGCTATACCAAGTACACGTTCTTAGCCCTTGTGAACTGCTGCTGTGTCAAAGCAAAGCTCATCTACTGTTAGCTTACAGCAGGAAATAAAAGACAGAATTCACAAAAGTTGGGGAGCATCCCTGAGCATCCAAAGAGACTGCCTTTAAGAGGCCAGAGAAGGAGACTTGTAGACCAAGAGCTCTTGTTTAGTTTCAATAAATGCCTCCAACGGGCTTGTTCACCAAATATGCTTTCAACAGACTGTAAATGTGCAGTGCAGACATTTTCTCATCGTTTAAAAACCAGCCTTCACAAATGGGGTTTTGGAAATTGCCTGTTTAGTGTTTATTTTGTTCTTCACTCACAACATTCTGACTTGTAAAATTAAAAAAAAAAAAAAGAGCGAGAGAGACAGAGAGAGAAATCCTAAATGGTCAAGGTGACCTTTTTGTAAAAAGCACTTCTTATCATAGAAATTGGGCTTTTTGTTTAACCTTGTGGTACTCTGAGGGTGGGGGCGGGGGGAGAGGATACTTAATTAGTAAGAAACTTAAATGACGTGCATTTGGGATGGGGGTGGAGAAGCATCCGGTCAATTCTTGTTTATTCTAACTAATGGAGAGAGGCAAGGCATAACCATTTATAAGGCACTCAACCAATGTTATTATAGTTCCATCTCCCACATTACATAGTTGCCTCATTTTCGTTTCATTTCCAAATGATTTTGAATTCTCAAAGTGTAGATTCTTTGATAATGAAATAAACAAACTCTGGAGTGTGCAAGTTAGAGAGAGGTGTCAACTACAGATTTTAAAAGAATGCACCAAGTGGTAAATCCATATGCAGGCAATTAGGAGGTGACTCTGTTTGTTCTGGAAATATCTCTCATGGAATTGACTGCACAAGCCGCTGCAGCCGCCCGTCTCCTACCAATGCTAAATGTCATCTATTCATGCCACCTCCTTCTCTGTTCTCATCAAACAGCTACCCCCTAGGGCTAGAATTTGAATCAGTGTCAGAATTGCTGACCTTGGCAGGTCACATTTTCCTTAGACCCACTCCCCAAGGCTCTACACAACTCTCAGACTTTTGACCTTGCTGAAAACTATGGGATTATTGGAACAAGAAATTCTATTCCCCACGTCTCTTCCTTCCCTTCTGCTTCCCCCACGGCCCAGTGCTGCTGTAGCTCCTTTTAAAGAAAAGCTCGCTTATGAAGCGCAGAGCTGCCTGCTCTTGCCCTCTTAGGTTTTTGGCCCTCTACGCCGGCATTTTTCCAAGCTGCCATTTTCCACTCACCAGACAGTATTTTTAAAAAATATCTGAAACGCAAACAGCAACTTGGTTTTTTGTTTTTTTTTTTTTGTACCCTTAACTAAGGATCTACCAGGCTTTTTTTTAATGTA
Organism: Chlorocebus sabaeus; assembly: GCF_047675955.1. Taxonomy (NCBI): domain Eukaryota; kingdom Metazoa; phylum Chordata; class Mammalia; order Primates; family Cercopithecidae; genus Chlorocebus; species Chlorocebus sabaeus. The sequence goes on from NC_132928.1 coordinate 59,005,355, forward strand.
ATGTTTCAAATCATTTTTAAGTGAGTTCAGTGCTGGTGAAAGGTGCCGGATTGACAGCTTTGGAGGCAGACGGTCTATATTTTAACTATAACAGAGCGAAACAATATTGACTACTGCCAATGAAATTCACAGGCCTCACCCTTCAGTTCAATCTCTTGTGGGAATGAACAGGTATATGTCCAATTGAATTTGCTTGTTTAGTGTTTATATTGTTCTTAACTCTCAATAGTCTGACTTGTAAAAAAAAAATCAATTACACTCAAGTTACATTCACATGCTGCCTTGTGCTCTCAAGGCCTGTCCTTATATATCCTTGCTAGGTATGAAAAATCTACCCTCCAAATCCCTAGCAGCTTGTTACCCTCTTATTATATTAGAGCTTCATAGAGGTATTCATTAGACTTCAAACCATATATAACTTTTCCACCACATTGTGCCCTCTTGAGACTCCATGATTAAAAAAAAAAAAAAAAAAAAAAAAAAAGGAAAGAAATCAAGCAGGCATTACCATTTTCATTTTACAGGTAGGTAATAGAAGCCAAGAGTGGCAGAAATAGAGACAGGACTGAAATCTAGATTTTCTGACTCCAAATTCCAAAATCTTTTAGTCTCCATCTATCAAAATGAATACCTTTTAAACTTTCAAGTTTGGATGACAGCACTTTCATTCCCAGATCATTTTCCTTCTAAATGTGTCTTGCAGATGGCCTAACAAATCCCCTAGCTTGAGTCAACCCTCAGAGCACTGCCGGTTTGTTCCTGAGTCAGCTGCTAGCCCACATTTGAATCACCCTTTGACAAGACTACCCAGGCTGTGGCCTCACCCACCTCCCACAGTTCTTGGTGTCTTCCTGCATGGGTCCAGCCACAAATGGTGTCAACTGGTTTATTCTGACCCAATTTTCTTCTCCATTCCTTATTTCAGATCATTAATAAAGACAATAGTGAAAGCTCAAAAGAAGAGATAAACTTCAAATAAGTCCTGGTCCAAAACCAATATTTCAACATCAGGAAAAAATATTGATTAAATTTCCTGTGCCAAGAAATTAAAAAACTGGTAGATTCTAAATTGTAATTTGGAAGTCAGATGACTGTCTCTCCTGTTCCAAGCCTCAGTTTACATGAAGTCCAGTTTTTCTTTTCAAATACTAGACTTCTCTGCATGGTCTACCTAATCAATGGCATAACTCTAGGTTTATGCTGATTATAACTTATCCTTTGCCAAATTATTTTTAAAATCATGAAAAATGTTGGAAAGCTCAAGATGCTAAGAAAAATGAGATAGTGAGGCATTTCTTAAATCTCTTCATGGTGCTACAAACTGCAGAATGCTTAAAGTATCTGAGATTCCAAATTGCGCATGCATGTGTGTGTGTGTGTGTGTGTGTGTGTGTGTGTGTGTGTGTGTGATGGAGTCTCACTCTGTTGCCCAGGCTGGAATGCAGTGGCATGATCTTGGCTCACTCCATCCTCCGCCTCGCGGGTTCAAGTGATTCTCCTGCCTCAGCCTCCCCAGTAGCTGGGATTACAGGGTGCACCACCACATCCAGCTAATTTTTGTATTTTTAGTAGAGATGAGGTTTCACCATGTTGGCCAGGCTAGTCTTGAACTCCTAACCTGTAGTAATCTACTTGCCTCGGCCTCCCAAAGTGCTAGGATTACAGGCATGAGCCATCACACCCGGTCAACTCCAAATCTTTAAAAGCAACATATATCTATACAAATAGTTTATTCTGATAGTTTTCCAACTAGTTGTTTCTTATGGGTTTAAAATTCTCATAGCCTGGAATCACTTCAGGGTCATAGAAAGTTCCATCTGTAAGAAACTACAAGAAAAGATCTGATTAAGTTTCTGAGATAAAATGTCTGTCTTGGAAAAGAGAGGATAAGCCTGAGAAATACGCATAAAAGACAGGAAGGAGCTGAGGTTGCTATTAACATTTTGAGCAGGTGCCACCTGAGAGCATGAGGGACAATTGAGTGATAGGGAAAAGAGGAGAAACAGGATCTATGACCCCAGGAGCAGACATGTTAAAATCATGCTGAATATGAACTATGTGAGGCACAATTTTAGATCCATCTCGCCAGCTGGATGATTGGCAAGAGGCCATGCCATTCACTTCTTTAATATCCTCCAAAGTGCTTGGCGTGATGCTGAATACAATGCATACTTGTTAGTTGACAAACTGGTGGTAGGTATAATTTTCTGATTTTAGCTCCCCTGAATTTTGGTTACTATTTCATTGTTTGCTTGGAGGAAAGACCTGACGGACTTTTGACCTTTGGCTCCATTAATGCATACATACTAAAAAGAAGAGACTCAGACCCAGGAAACACTAATAACTTCTGAAGACATTTCAGTTACACAAGTCTTCACATATCTGAATTGCAGTCTTTAGCAATGTTGCCTTCTGATGTTTTGCTAAATTACAAAGAGGCCGCTTTTGCAGAATTTAAAGAACCCTTCCTTTCTGGGAAAATTACAGGCAGTACCTGAATTATAGACTCTAACCTTTCAAATAACAAAATCAAAATAAATTGCTCCTATTTCATACCCCACTGCACACAACCAACCACTCCTTCTCCCATGCAGTTGCTTCCAAGGAGCCCACCATGATAAGGCTTGGAAATTTGAGAGAAAACCCAGGTACAGAAACAGAAAAGATGAGACTGAGAAAGATAAATGTCCTAGGTCAGTCCTCCAGGCCAGGCTGCACAGCTTCATTGACATTGTCCCTTCTTTTCCTCTTTCATTTGCTAAACTCCGCTGGCTCCATCAGCCTCCTGAGCCCCTGTAGGAGGCACACTCTGGGTGCCTACCACTGCTGCTCCATCCTCACTCATACAGCCAGTTCAAGACACCATCATCTCTCATCTGGCCTCTTGCAATAACCTCCTAACTGCTTCTCCTTCCTCCTCTAATATCCATTCTCCATAAAGCAGTCCGGTTGTTCTTTAAAAGACATAAATCACATTACAAAACTCTCCAGTTTTAATTTCTCCCCTGGCTTCCCATTGTCATCACACTTAGAATATAAGCCCAGTTTCTCAGTGCAACGTACAAGTCCCTGTCACCTAGCCCCTACATACCTCTCTGACTTTGTCATCTCTCAAAGTCCAATCACTTACTATCTTCCAGTCACATTGACCTTCTTTCTGTTCCTTGGCCATCTCAAGCTTGTTCCTGCCTCAGGGCCTTTGCACTTACTGTTCACTTCCCCTGCCTGGAAGGCTTTTCACCCTGCTCTCTACATAGTTAGCTCTCCTTCTTTTCTTTCGTATTCCTGCTCAAATAGCCTGTTTCATTTCTTTCATAAAACTTATTAATCTCAATTGAATTACTTATCTAGATGTGTGTTCATTTATTTGTTTATTGCCTCTTTTTCCCAGGAGAATGTAAAGTTCATGAGAAAAAGCAACGTGTCTATTTTATTCACTGCTGCATCCCAGAACCTGGCATAATAACTGGCACATAGTAGGTACTCAAGACATATTTGTGTAATATGTATGAAAAAAAATAAGTGTGAGAAAGAAAAAGAGATGGGCATGGAAGTCTGTTCTACGAACATAACAGATTTAAACCTAGGCCTCCAACTTTGTTATACTAACAAATCCCAGGAGATGGGGCATGGGGTGCCAGAGTTTATGGAGTGTTTGCTAGATGATGATAATTCAGTACCTTATTTCCTCTTCCGCTACTGTTCTATGTGTTTATCTTCCTTATGGGGAACTCTAGAGAAGAGGAGTGAGTAGGATGTAACTGAGGCACCAAAACCTCACTGGCATTCTTAAGCCACACAGTGTGATAATATTGTTAAGGGTGACTGAGAACATGGGAGCACACAGAAGGAACACTGAATTCAGACATTAGGGGTCGGGGAGAAGGGGTTTGGAGAAGACTGCCTAGAGATTAAATTCATCTAGTTCTAAATTTTGCCTAAATTTTGATCCTATACCAGTAAAGAGAGAAGGGCCATCCCTTTCTTCCTCATTCTGAACCACAAATCTATTTCTTCCAGGATGCAACACACTAGCTGCTTCCATTTACACTACAGTTCAACTGTATCACCCATCGACTAATCTTTTGGAGGTTTCCTAGGAACCTAATAACAAATTAAAACATTGCATTTGGGCAAATGAATTTCCAGTTCCAAACAGCCAAATTAGAAACAACTGTCTGAATCTTTTAAATAAAATTCTATTCTTGGTTATAAAAATTCATTTCCATAGCAACAAAGAACATAATCAGAAATGTTGAACCTGTCACCTTTTTCTCAGTGTTTTACAACTCAATATTAGATGATACAAATTAGGAGCTTGGTTCCACCTGTGAGGTAAAGTTGATACATAAATATCTGATTTAATATTTAATAGACTTGTCAAGAAGATATTTCTACTGTTCCCGTGATTAGAGCTCAGAAGGGCTGGGTGGCATGTTCAAGGCCACACTGTTGGAAGGACAGTGATCAAAATCAACTCCTCACCTTCAGGAAAGCTCTCTGGCTCACCTGTTTCTTCTCTAGTACTATCTTCCAACTCACTTCTTCATTTATGTTCACTGAGCCCTGTAATTGACCTCAATTTTGCTGCTTATCTGACATCTAAATGTCTAGTGCTATCAAGAGGGTTTTTTTTTTTTTTTGCAACAATAATATTTTCTGAAGGATTATTTGCATGTTTTAATTTGTAATTCTAACAGTCAGGTACCACAGTTACAAGAGTTCTATGTTCCACTGAATAAATGCCACTGAAAAACCATTCAACTCAACCACTTCCTTCCAATTTTCTAGCCACTGGAGAAAAAGTTAGAAGATACTGGAACACTGTGGAACAGAATGGTCAAGACAAGTTCTGATTTGTCAATCACTAACTTTGACCCTTCAGGCACATTGCTCCAACTCCTCTGAGTCTCAAAGCCCTATTTGTAAGGTAGGGATGGCAATATCTATCACTCAGCATTATTGTGAAAATTGAAACAACATAATTAGCACAAATTACCCAGCAAGTACCTGACCCATTATGGTATTCAATACATCTTAATTTCTTCCCTTTAGCTCCCTTCTTCCATTAAGAGACCCAAAGGCACAAGTTAAGTGGAATCATTTCTGAGTCTCAAGGCTAAACACAAATAAATATGGAGACAAATCCAGAGTCTCCTCGCTCACCTAGAAACTGCCTTTGGTGTTTCATTGATACATTTTACATGCCCATGGGTTAACAGGAATAGAACCCCATTTTACAGTCACATTATAGAAGTCACTCCTGCGTGGTGCTGGAGTTGTCTTTCTATGGAAGCATTATGCTCGCTACTCAGAAAATTGTATTTTATTTAAACCAGAAAGCCTAGCTGTCTTTGGTAACTGTTCCTCCAAAACGAAAACTCATTGAGGAGGTGATGCAGCCGGGATAACTTTCAGGACATTCATAACCAACACCAGCATCTGCAAGGCCTGAAATATGGGATGTTATGACACTTGGTGAATTACTTCTGACGTACTTAATTATGCAACAACAAGATTTGCAGGAGCATAACCACATAGTTCCCCTGAGTATGCTGCCAGTATGCTCCGCTAATGATTAAATATAAAATAAACAAGAGCTAACTGTGAATTATGAAGTTGTAATTCCACCAACAGGGTTCCATTGATGTCATAAACCACTAGAGCAAAGTTCATGTCACCAAAGGATCCCAGATGGGCTTAGAGAACTGTAACTCGGTAGTGGTCTCTACTACAGACATGGGTCCAGGAAACCCTTTCACCTCTGTTTTCTGCCCCTTCACATCTCTACAAGAGCTGTTCTTTCTTGTTTTCTTCCTTTAGGTTTTCTAAAATCATACTTATCCTGCTTTTCTAAATGTAGTTCCTTTTCATTCATTCATTGGTCTGTCATTCAAGACAGACCAACAAATGCATCCTTTGGACAGCAATTCATGATTACATATACTTCATTAGAAAAAAAAAAAAACAAAGCCTGGTATTTAATAGAAAATCCATTTAGGACAGGAGCCCTAAAACATACCTTAAAAGGGGATATTTGAGATATAACTTTAGCATGTGCCAAAACCTACTAGTGTAATAAATGTAGTTGTCTTTAAATGATACATTTGGAAAGGTTATGTTGAAATTTGAAATTTCTTTTTTTTTTTTTTTTTTTTTTTTTTTTTTTTTTTTTTTTTTTTTTTTGAGACGGAGTCTGGCTCTGTCACCCAGGCTGGAGTGCAGTGGCCGGATCTCTGCTCACCGCAAGCTCCGCCTCCCGGGTTTACGCCATTCTCCTGCCTCAGCCTCCGGAGTAGCTGGGACTACAGGCGCCCGCCACCTCGCCCGGCTAGTTTTTTTGTATTTTTTAGTAGAGACGGGGTTTCACCGTGTTAGCCAGGATGGTCTCGATCTCCTGACCTAGTGATCCGCCCGTCTCGGCCTCCCAAAGTGCTGGGATTACAGGCTTGAGCCACCGCGCCCGGCCGAAATTTGAAATTTCATACACAGTCTTTTCAAAAATCAGCATCTGAAAAAAGGGAAAATTAAAACTTGGCTTTATCAGACCATAAAAAAGATAAATAAACAAAATTTCAAAATAGAAAAATTGTGCTTTAACAACGGTCTGAAAGTAAGGAAGGACTTTGTAAGAATAGAAGATAAAGATAAACTTTCATTTAAAAACATACTTAAAACTAAAATTAAATTGCAAACATTATCCATGGGGTAGGTTGCCACTTCTTTGACACATGTTTTTTCTTCAAGAATAAGTGCTAACAACCACCTAAAACTAGTTTTAATATGTACAACCACAATTTGTCAATGTAAGACAAAAAATAAAATAAAATGCCTGTAATCCCAGCACTTTGGGAGGCCGAGGTGGGCAGATCACGAGGTCAGGAGATCGAGACCATCCTGGCTAACACAGTGAAACCCCGTCTCTACTAAAAATACAAAAAATTGGCCCAGCGTGGTGGCGGGCACCTGTAGTTCCAGCTACTCGGGAGGCTGAGGCAGGAGAATGGCGTGAACTCGGGAGGCGAGGCTTGCAGTGAGCGGAGATTGTGCCACTGCACTCCAGCCTGGGTGACAGAGCAAGACTCCATCTCAAAAAAAATAAAATAAAACAGTTAGTCTTACTTAGAATTTTTACATCCCGTGATAGTTGCCTCACATTGTTTTTCTTGATTTTATGTGGAGTGCTTAACAGAATGCCAGATGCCTAATAATTGCTATGTGTGTGCTCTTTATTTCTCACTTGTTTGTTCACATATTTGTTTATTCAGTAACTGTTTGTTAAGCCTCCTATAATATAAAAAGCACCATGATAAGTGCTCTGAGGCTGAAACTGTTTGCCTCTGCCCTTGTCTTTAAAGCTGTATGCACTCCTTTGAAGAGATGAGACTGACACTTACGGAGAGTTAAATAACAATGGAACACACAGGATACAGTGGATGTCACAAGGAAGATATTATTCAGTACCAATTGCTATGGGAGAAGGTGGTCTAGGTCAGTGTTTTCAGACTTTGTGGGATATAAAAATCATCTGGGATATTTAATATGCATATGCTTTGGAGATTCTGATTCACTGGGTATGAGTGGGGCCCTGAAATCTGCATTTTGAGAAACCTCAGATCATTCTGATGCAAGTGAACCAGGCATCACATTGAAGATATGCAGGGTTAGAGTATAAGGACACTAGAGAAAGAATCCCATAATCTGTCATTTATTTCTCTTATCCCTATTCTCTAAATTATTAGACATGAACTGCACATATGAGAGAGACACAGACAGAAGAAGGAAAACAATGACCAAAGGAAAATCTTCCTAGATGAGGAAGGGCTTCATGCACTCCAAAGAACAGAGACCCAGAATTATCTACAACCCCAATTAGAGATCCTACACAATATGATAAAATATTGACATTTTTAGCAAACACACACACAAAAACTTTTCTATATATCAGAACGCTATTGCCAAGAGAACTGTGCTCCTAATCTTTGCCTAACACTCACTTAGCATATTGAGGCTGACCTGCCCCTTCTCTCTTGCATAAGGCACATGTTAAGCTACTTTCTTCGACCACAAGCACACTAGCCTTGCAATAAACTTGTCAAAGTGCCTCACCCATGGTGACCAGTTTTCTCCACATGTACCACAACTGCTAGCCACGCTGATCTATTGCTCGAGAATGCCAGAGAGATTTAATTGTTGATTGCTTGGCAAAAAAAAAAAAAAATAGAGTCCTGGATGCTTCATGTTATAGAAGTGCCATCTGTATGTCTTCCAGGCTTATCAGATTTCAAAGGAAAATATGTATGAAGACAGGTCACATATCAAACGGAGGACAGATTGTTTATCTTATTCAACTGGTTTAGGAAATCTAAGTTGGCAAAAGAATGGCAACTTTATGTATAATTATAGTTAACATGGTGAGCATTATTCATGTACAAAAAATTAAGTAAACCCACAGAAATCTCAGTGGAGTAGTAAGGTGGTGCTATGTTAGAGGCACTATATGACAGAGAGAATTTAATGTGGTTGGCCTCCAGAAATTTATTAGTTATGTCAGGTCTGGAATAAGAACCCTTAACACCCTGTATCCCAAGTATATGTCATAGAGTCTCTATAAAATTCAGAAGCTAAATAGAGGAAAAGAATTTGTCTTCTTCAATCCCTGTAACGTCTTCAGTCCCTGTAAAATCTTTAATATTGGTGCCATCCAAAAATATAAAATGATCTGTGTTACTGTTTCATGCTGAGAGAGGAAGGGTGGCCTAAAGGTAATAACCATAGCCAGGAACTTCTGAGCCAAACTCCTGGCTCTGCCAGATACTCATGGTGTGGCCTTATAAGTATCACTAAAAGTTATGAGGCATCAGTTTCTAACTGTAGATAGAAAACAAATAGACTCAATCAGTGACATGCTGTAAGAGTATGGCTTTTGGAATATGCAAATATTTCTTATTTCGATGGCACTAAATGGCCTCCAACATTGATTGGGAAGCCACAGTGGACATATATCCATGCCTGAAAAAAGTCATACTAGTCAGAGATGCTGTGGGGTAGAAATAATGTAAGCAAAATGCCCAGTACCCTACTACCATTCCCACTGAAGGCACTCAAATAGATGCTTGCCGTAAAGGGCATTTATAACAATTTATAATAAGCATTTATTTGAGTAGGGTACTGGGCGTTTTGCTTACATCGTTTTATTATCCCAAATAACAAACCTGTGTGATAAATATTAATGTGCCAATTTTATAGATGAGTAAATTGAGACTCAGAGATTTGTCTAAAATCAGTTGGCAAGTATTAATAAATGGCAGAACCATAATTTAACGCATAATTTGCTGAATCAACGTAAAACACATGAAGACTTCTAATGTATCGAAATCTAAATTTTAAATGTTTCACATTTTGAGACCTTGCTGTAAATCCAACAAAATGCATTTTTATTTTTTTATTGTTACTTGACAACTTAATTTAGAAAATTCTCCATTCACTCCCTTATAGTATGATAACGCACATACATTTAGCCCTTTATTTCTCAAATATTTTCACAAACACAATTTCTTTCCGACCTGCTATGTTAGCATGAAGAAGATAGGTGCAGCAGTCACATGCCAATTTTATAATGAAGAACATGAACCAGAGGAATTTAAAAAGGTCTGTGCAGCATGGCAATATGTTATGAAATGGCATGCTAGCCTCTTCCTTCCTAACTCAGTATGATTTCACCAGATAATAATGCATCTGGAGGAATTTGGTTGACATCAAAGATCATGGAATATAATGAAAAATAAATAAAATGGGATCAGAGCAGCTCCAAGCCACAGTTTTCCTATCTGTAAAATGAAATAATTACATTAACCCTATCTTACTTCTTAAAATTGTTTTTATAGAACATAGTAGCATTTGCATATGTTCTTAAAGTTTGTGAAGCAGTTTTATGTTTTATCCCACCTTATCTCTCATATTAAGAATTTTATTAATTCTTTATGACAAAGTAAGTCATCTAAATAAACCAGCAGTCTGAGTATATTAATTCAGCTGAAATGGTTATATTTCAAGGCCTACATAGATTAGATTTCCTGACCTTCAAGGTAGCTCTGAATCTCCAAATCAAAAAGCCCAAAACAGTTCAGAAAACAAATATTCTCAGCACCCAGAAAAAAAAGAATGTTAAGGTAAAGAAAAAAAAGGAGGGAGAGGGGAGATATACATTTAGATAGCAGTCCGCATATTCTGAGTAAAAACGATCATACCAGGAAAAATTTCTTCCCTGAGGGAAACTAAGAACAGACTGTAACAGTCAAATGTGGAGTGATATTATTTTCTATTTCTCTTGTCAGAAGGGATTCAGTCTTTGAAATATGTCTAGGAAAACTACAGATTTTGGTTCCATGATTAATGAACTAAATTACATTTTATTTCTTAAATGTGTTGAGGATTCATCCTGTGGTCTTCCCCTGATCTGGAGGATTAGAGCTGTTGAACAGCACATCTGGTTATAGGCAAAGAGCTCTCTGGGTGGTTCTCTTTCTTTCCTCTCTTAGAAATAGGCAATGTGGGGGAACTTCAGAAACTTTTATTAGACAAGTGTGGTTTTTAGTTTTCAAAAATGGTGTTTACTCTCTCTGTTCTCCCTTTCTCATGAGGAGAAAGATTAATTATTAACATACATGTAATTCATAATTTAAAATTTCTGTTCTATCGGATTTTATATCACTTGTTAATACTTCCCCTGAATAAAATATTTGTATTCATCAGACAAATGTTTTAATGTCCATTTGGTTGGGAATAATTTTTAAATAGACTTCATAATAATAAAATACATTGTTTCCCCGAAAATATCACATTTGAAAAAGCTGAGATGCTGTAGATGCTCATGTCTGGGTAAATGCACTATCTTTAGTTTTTTGTAATTGCTTCTTCCTCTATCAAACCACACTATCATGTCCTGGAAGATGTCACTATCTTAACTCTGAAAACTATAGAGAAATAAATGTCATTTTCCTCCTTTTTTCTTACAAAAAGCATGTATGAGCCTTAAGACATTTCATTTTAAAAATTCAAGATTCAGGGACCAAGAGTAATAGAAAATGTCTAGTTTGCTACAAAATTTTCCCCCACTAATTTTGTGAGCTCTTCCTTACCAAATCATGTAAAAATTGATTTTTGGAGCAGTAGTTCTCTAACTGTGGTCTAAGAACGTCCTTTCGGTATTATGCAGGTTTTTCCAATTTCAAAAGAAGACATGTGCTCATGTCTAGGGAAGGTTCCCAGCTAGAGCCAGCAGCAAAGAAAAGGAAGCTGTTAACTCTGAAGGACTTCACTGCTGAAAACGTCCCCACTGGAACTTGAGAAAGCTGGGAATTAACTGATACCACAGCTTTCACAATCCTTGTAGAACCATTGTTAGTGTGGTGCGTGTTTGTTTATTTTTTCTGATCAGAGCAAGTGGGTTAAATGTTTAGGCAGTTTTTCAATTTTAGAGAAACACAGTCTTTGAAAATGGGGTTAAAAATTTTTCCACTGAGTAAAGACAAAATCAATAAAGAAGAATGTTAATGCAATATGATGCCAATTGTGTAAAAAGTTTAAAAGAAAATATTTTAACACCAAAATATTAACTGTATCTACCTCAGACTTGTGAAAAAATTGGTGTCTTGATATTCCCATTTCAATTTTTAAATGTATAACAATACATTTTCAAAAATGAACATGTATTACACTTTGGTATTACTCCTATAATTTAAAAAACTACTTGCAGCTAAAGATTACAAAAACAGAGATGGGGAAGAGGGGAGGAAAAAAAGGATTACAAAAACAGTAGAAGTACTATGTACAAAAAAAAAAAATCTATTTGCTTACTGCAGCAGTGTTGTACGCTGCGGAAGGAATCCACCTTTTCCCCAGAAGTCTCTAAATCTTAAAAAAAAATCTAGATAATCATAAAATATTTAGAAAATAACTACTTGTGGAGCCACTGACTGTTGTTTTCATAGTAAGTCTTGAGAAAAGAGATTTGTGTGGTCTAGATAAAGTAGTCAGAGAAGGTTTTGCAAAGGGGTGTGATGGGAGCAGAATCTTGGAAGATAGCATGGGAAGATTTGCAAAAACGAGGCACAGAGCAAGGACACTTCACATCAGAAGTCAGAGAAGCCAAAATGAGACCAGAGCACATGAAAGGAGACTAGAGCACATGGAGTTACTACACTAGCCTAGCTAGCATACTAGGGAACAATAGGAAAACAGTTACAATCTGTGTGTGTGTGCGTGTGTGTGTGTGTGTGCGTGTGTGTGTGTGTGTGTGGGAGAGAGAGACAGAGAGGTAGACTATCAAGTGATTTTTTTTAAAAAAGATAAACAATTCAATTTTGATATAAAGGATGAAAAGTGATTGTGAGTTCTAAAGAAAGAACATGACATGATTTTTTAAATGTATTTGTAGAAAACTACACTAGCATTTGTCATTCGGACATGCAATAAATATTCTTTAGGGATCTATTATATCCAGCCTTTGTCACCAACACATCAAGGACAAGTATGGACGCAGAGAGTTTCTACAGGCTAGGAGGGTGGTACAGCAGTGCAGGTGAGCCAGGATAGAGATTTAAATAGTAGATGAATTAAAATGATTTTAGAAGGTAACCTTGCTAGGATTTGGGGATGGATGGAACAGAATCATAAAGGAAGGAGAGTCAAGGATGAGTCTGAAGTGCCTGAGTCTTGCACGCACATATTACCATATAGGAAAACAGGGAAAGTTGTAGGAGGATCAGACTGGGGAAAGAAAGTTCATTAGTTCCATGTTTTGTTGATTTTTGAGGTCGAAGCACATTTGTGATGTTCAAATGGAAATGTCAAATAAGTGACTGTGGCTATGGATTGCAGCTCCAATGGAGGGTCTTGAAGCTGTCAACTGGGAGTGGTTAGTATATAGATGGTTATTAAAATGGTGGGCCTAGAAGATACCTCCTAGGCAAAAGGTATAAAATGGGAAGGGGAAGGTAAAGTGGCTAGAACTTAGGCTAGATTAGAAGGGTGTTCCACCAAGGATGGAGAGCTCATTCTCTCACTTGGTAAGCATTAACTGAACACAGGCAACAATTTAGCAACTGTTCCCAGTAGTATTCTACTGCTGGAATCTAGACCAGTATTTAGGGAAGCAGCACTGGTAGAAAATGGAAAGTCATAATGTACATAATTATTTAACATTACCTCCCAGTTTGAATTAATGGTGATACGTGAAAATGCCCAGGTATAAATGTTTACATTCAATACGTACTTCCATGGGAAGTTAGCTGAAAATAAAACAGAATGATATCTAGGCCCCAAAACCTAAGTCTCCAAGAAGTCTCTAACTTGGCTATTATAAAATGAATTAGCAGAGAAGAAAAATACATAAAGAGGTATATTACGTATAATTGAACTCAACAGTCCTCTTGTTTTCTGAGGATCCTAGAAAACAGGATTTGGAGACCTCTGTGGCCTCTAGGTGTCAGTTTTCTCTGCAACACAGATTTTCAGCAAACTGTTGAAGCAGAAAGAGTACCAAAAAAAAGGGGAGTAGACAAGGACAGGAGCCTAGGGCACTGACTCTCACCACCCTCCAAATCTAACAATCCCTTTGAAGACTAACACTAAATTTGTGTGGAAAATAACAATGGAAACCTGAGAAAATATAGTTCTCTGTATATATCTGAAGAGCTGGCTAGGTCTAACACTTTGCCCATAGTCAAGCTGATTGAACTTAGCACATCCTGGCTCAAATTTTGATTGAGTTGGGCTCCTTGGCCTTTAAGTTGTATATCTGAATTCTCTTTGAAAAGATTTGGCCTCCCCGTACATATTTAGAGGACTGGGATCACCCATCTGTTTTTATGCTTATTTGTAACTACACCACTTTCCAGCACTGTGAGGTCCTTGAAAATATAATGACATGACTGATGATGAGAAATTAAGTGAATGGGGTGAATGTTCTTATTCTCAGACAAACGTTTGTGGGAAAGCAATTTCCCTTACAGTTCTGGCCTTGTGCTCCTGTTTCTAGTGAACACTACAGCTCAGATTATCTTGGAAGGTATGTATTAACCATCATCTATGCTATGAAGACAAAACATTCATTCTTCCAGTTTGTTACTCTCACTGTTGCCTTGATTTGTTGACGCCCATTGTCAGGGTATGGTAAGAAGTCAAAAATCCCTAAATTTACAGAAGGGGTTAAAAATTTATCCTCATCTGTCCTGTGAGTCTCTTGAAACTCTTGCCCAAAAATGGAGGATCAGTGGAGGCCAGGAGTCAGATTTGCAGATTGGATATGGCTTTAGGTACCCAAGGTGCAGGCTCACACACGATTTGGGGCAGTTATTGTTCTTTTGTGAGGAGGAAAGGTTACCCTGATCCAAGGGCCTAAAACTCTATGATGCCAGGTTTTCTCTTCTGTCTTAACACTTCAGGCACTGTGAGGGCTTCTGTGACAGTTTTTCAACATCTCACTAATACCAGCCAGTTCTCCATTTCTCAGATCTGCCCTTTCTTTAAAGACCTCAAGTACATATGCAGAAAAGTCCACACAGCTCCATGGGGACAAACCCGCTCCTCCACCATGGAACCCAGGCACCAGTCCTAGCACCCACCATTTCCATCCATGGTCATCTGGCCCCACTCCCCTCCTGCCACCCTGGAACCCCGACCACCCTCATTTGAAAGGAGGAGAGGCAGGCAGCCAGTGCTCCCGCCAGCTGTCTACATGTTTCCATTAAGATGCATGTGTGTGTAGCTTATATTCATATAGTCCCTGAAGTGTCTTCACGCTATTATTTCTCACGTTTTGTTACTTGTGTTCAAGAGACTTTCTCTCCTGCAGGAGCCCAAAGATTTTTGAAGGCAGGATAGGTACCAGCGCCGCCTGGGAGGAGCGCGCCCCCTTTCGGCGAAAGAAGGGAAGGAGGAATGCGTCTGGCGAGGCTCGCAGCTCATTTAAGCAGCGCCCGGCGTCGGTGCAGCAGAGAGGAGAACTGCGGCGATGCGGTGGCGGTGTTTGTTTCTTTGCCGAGGCAGAGACCACACCATTAGAACCAAAAATACTGTGGGTTCTGTTTTCAACGTTAAAATTCTTTATAGAGTTAATTACTCTTCCACCCATTCCACAACCTCAATCCCCAGTAAAGGTGAGATCCAAAAAGAGCCCCCTGTTCCGGCCCCTATATCAACTTTACTACTGCATCTGAGTTTCGGTGTATTCTCTCCCTGCCCGTTGAGAAAGTTTCCAATCACTTCACAGCAACTCGGTGAAAGTAAACAAAATAGGAACAGAACCTGCGCTTGCCCTTTCTCATAACTCGGATCTTGGGGATTCAAATACATACACGAATTTCAGATTTATCCCTTTTTAAGAGAGCTGAGCCTGGGCGGACTCAATAATGGTAAAAAAATAAGCCCCAACGTTCTGGGGAATTAGAGCTTCTTCATTACGTGGCACAGCTAAGGGACTGGAACATGCAGTACCCGACGAATGTATTCTGGGCATAACTCAGACCCTTATTCCTATATCTGCGAACCTCGGGAACAGAAGAATCCCCAAGATGCTGGTTGTCCTCAGATTCCTCTAACACATTTGTGCATCTGATTGATTTATTCTGACATGTTTTCTTTATTTTCTTTCATAAAATTTCCTTAACCAACCACCATTTGTGCCTTTATTCCCCTCCCCTACGCTAACATGGCCCTAAAATCGTCTTCCCAGATATTTTTTCATCAAGAAAAGTAGTCCCAGGGCAAGTGAAATATGGTATTTTTTTAGGCATAATGTTAAAATCGATACCCCATAATTGTCTGGATGAGTACTTCCCTGAGGCTGCCGCACTAAATTAGAAAAATGTCAATGACAATCTACTAATATTTAGTCCACAGTGGAGCGGTACTACTCAAGAACATCTACACCTGAAAAACAAACCTGCCGACCCTGAACCACTGATGACTGTTTCTCTGCAATGTAACTCCGAATATACTGATTTTAGAATAAACAGCATTTGGAGAAAAGGGGGGCATTGCAACCATTTGTTGGTATTATTATTACTGTTTGAGACTGTTGGGTTTTGAGTGTTAGCCTGCTCACCAAGCCATTTGATTTTAAAGGAACCCAAATTCTTGTGGATACAT
The DNA here is from genome assembly GCF_047675955.1 of Chlorocebus sabaeus. NCBI lineage: Eukaryota > Metazoa > Chordata > Mammalia > Primates > Cercopithecidae > Chlorocebus > Chlorocebus sabaeus. The sequence goes on from NC_132928.1 coordinate 59,021,507, forward strand.
AACGCTGACATATGCATCCTCTTTATTAATATATTGTTGCAAACGGAGTTAAAGGACACTCAAACAATGGAAGTGGTACTCAAAAGGCATCAAAGTAAAACACAGAATTCGACAAAGGGCGCCCAATCAAATTACAATGGCACTCACAATTACAATTACACTCACAGGCAGTTCTCTAAATGTTTGGACAGGAGAGTTGGCCCCTTATCCAAATATTGCCTGTAATTTTTTATCTGTAGTTCTAAGGAATACTTTAAGGGTCCTGTTAATTAAACTTCCAAAGGCTTGGCTAGAGAAAGCGAACCCCCACGTTTTACTTTTTCTTTGAGAGGGTGCTCTGACCCCCAAAACACTTCCACCACCTGTAGAAAAATAAGCAAAATGCAATCCTCATCTCCATCTCTACAAACACACTCCCGATTTCAAAAAGTTGTTCCTCGTATAGCTCCTTCTAAAGCGGGGCGGGGGGGGGGGGGTGGAGGAAATACATGCATATTTTCAGAGCGGTTGAAAGTGGGCTCGGCCCTGGAACTGGAGGGGCGCTGGGGGTCGCAATGCAGGCACAGGCGCGCGCAGATCTTTGCAACAACCCCTTACCTGCGGCCCTAGTGCTTCCGCTGAAGAGGAGGGTTTCCCAGGAGTTAGGGGTCTGCGATGATGGTGTGGTAGGCTGTTGGATGGAGCGGGAAACAGTGTGTAGGAGAGGGATTGTAAAAGAAACATGCCTCTTAAAATAAAAAATCAAATTGGTCTAGGGATCGTCGTGGTTGAAAATCTACAGTTGTTATTTCGTGGAAAAGGGTCCTGGCTGGGAGAGGCATTCAAAGCTGGGTCGGTGGAATAGAAAGGCATCATCACTGCTTCTGAATGGACTTTTTTTTTTTTTTTTTTTTTTTCCAACTGGGAGCCTGAAGGTGGCATCTTGTTGGTTTGGAGATGACTTATTCGCTCGTGTTGTAAAATCTAAAATGACACTCCTGGGAAGAGGAAGGAACTATAGGGACCCGTGTGACCCATTCCTGTTTGCCTAACTCCCTGGCGCTCTGAACTGAGCGCGCACCGGGGTTAGGTCTCTCAGCCAAAATGCAGGACTGCACGAGGTCCTCACGCATGGGAGAGGTGCTCTGAAGCGTGGGGGTGGGAATTCACTGCATTCCAGAGTTGGGGGATCTGGAGTCCCAGAGAGGACTGGAAGCCTAGGGCTTCGGACTTTACAGGCCTATCTCCCCACACTTCAAATTCCAAGTCGTCCTTCACCCAAAATTGGGTAAGGAGTCCCTGGACTATCAATTTCCCCCAAATTCTAAGAGAAGAAGGTCACCCGGGCCCCTACCTTTGCCTGTAAAATAAACCGAAATCACCACCTATTGACCGGCCTTGACATTCGACTTTGGGGACTCAGTGAGGCACCTTAATCCTGTATTTCTTCTCTTCCTCTAAAGAGAAAAGTTTCCAGGCTAACCTTAAAACGATATATTTCATTGGCTCCCCTCTTCAACGAGATAATTGAAGCCCAAATTTAGACTGCCAGCACTGGCTCCCGAGTCCCAGGATGGTGCTGCATAAGAAAATTTCTGGCGCCAGGGTTGTTGCAAACGCTGAGACTCTAGAAGTTGATATTACTGTGATGCGAATTCCAACTTGGGAGAGCCCTAGAAAATGTTCCCGATTCCTGGGAGTTTCTCTGGCGAAGAGAAGTTGACGGGGCAAGGTCCTGGGAGAGTGTGGCTGGTAGATTGGGCAGGCAATTCCTTTGCGCTGCGTTTACACCTCTCCCTTTGTGACAAATCGATTTCCCGCGTCGCTGTTTTGCATTTGCATCCCGCCGCGGCCCGGGAGCCAGCTGCGCCGGGTGCACACTTAGCACCGGCTTGTGAATGTGTGCGTGTGTGCGCGCGTGTCTAATTGACTTTCCGTCTACCTTTTTATGACTACATGTGTTTCCAACAAAAGGTCTTATTAGGACAATCTGGTTTCACTAATTTAGAGGTTGGAAACGTGGAAGGCAGGCGCATTTTTTTTAAAGAGTTTGCAGAAGTTCAGATTAAGAAATGACAGCGGGATTCACTGTCCTCATTGGAGTATGTCTGCTTATTTTAACGACCTGTTCCTCTTTCCTCTCCCTGATTACCCAAGTTCTGCCACCACCCCCATTCACACTCCACACTCTCCCAATAGCCACTGGATTCCAAACAATGTTAAAGAACTATTTCTTTGGACACTTAGTGTATTTGAGCCCAGAAATTTACTAGTCAGAGACTCAGTAAAAAGGGAAAGAAAGCACTCTACAGAGAGGACAGTGTAGTGAATGTCAACCAAGGTGGGGGTGGGGACAGAATTGCTGATGGTGAGCGGGGTGGGGAGGGTCTGGGAGAAACCCTGACTTTAGACAATATCTACTCCTTCTAACTATATTCTGCCCTCGTTGTAGTTAGGAATTTTGCAAAATTAAGAACCTAATATTGAAGGTGTAAGTGGAGTTTGCTTTGCTAATTTCAGCTGAAGAGAAAATTTAGAAAGGACAAGGACTGTTTCTATATAGCTAAAAGAGTCAAAGGCTTCTTTTTAATGTTCCCCATCTCTTTGAAGGAGACAATGGTTTCCCACTGGAGTAGACTTTCAGCGGGATACAAAGAGCGCTAGACTCCCGGTTCCATCCCTGAATCCCTTTGCGGGTGGAGGAGAGTCTGCTCTAGCCATCCTTTCCCGTGACACTCCTCTCTTCCCTGATTCACAGTCTGAGTCTCATTGTCACTGCAGGCTGGAGGCCCAGCGGTCCTGATTTCCAAGTAGCTCACAACAGCCTTCTTGGCAACTCTTGATGGGAGCCCAAGAACTAGGGATGTGGGTTCCCCCTGGAAGCCATAAGACTCATCAGGCCCTCCCATTCTCATCCCAGCGGAGAAAAAAGAGGTTGAGAAAAGTGCTTATAAAAGCAACAAACTATTCATTAGAACACTACCCTCATCTCTCTAGGAAGCAAGGCCTGGGGTGTGTGTGTGTGTGTGTGTGTGTGTGTGTGTGTGTGTGTGTGTTTCTCAGCTACTTTCTTAGCTCCAGGTGCCTGTCACTTCGTCCCCATCACCTCGCTCTGCCTTCTGTGGCCTCCTCCCGAAGCTGTCTCTTGATCATGCTTCCGCAGAGCATCCTCTTTCTGAAGCTCAGTTTCCTTTCAGGGTCTTCTCCCAACAAGACCTCTCTAGTCATTGTAACTCTGAGATGCTCCCGAGTATCACGTGGGCGAGTTTCTAGAGACTTCTTCCCTTCTCCCGGAACATACAGTCCCCAACTCCACCCGCGATGCTGAGCTTGTCCTCGAGCGCCCCTGAGGATGCCCACGTGCTCCACAGGGCCTCTGAAGCGCCAGGCTCAGGTCTCACAGAAGCCAGTCCCCAGTCCAGGGCGGCCTCCCAGCCACAGCGCGTCGCCTCCCTAATCTGCTCGGTGGCGCTCCATAGCTGGCTTCCTCGGGCCAGCCCCTCTCCATACCCACTCTAAGGCCACGATGAATCCCGTGTTCCCTTCTCAGGAGTGGCGTCCACTCAGAGCCAAACAACCTGTACAATTTGTATCCCTCTTCCCCTGCAGTATCTGAGGGCCATCACAGCTGGCTTGTTCCCCAGGCTGGCCGAGGCCGCTGGCCTTGGCCCTGGTTTTCTCATCCTCCAGCCTCTTCATAGGGCAAAGCAGCATCTAGTCTCTCCTGCTCCACTCTGGTCTTCTAAGCAGAATTTTCTTTGTGTTCCTGTTTTCTGTTGTGGGTCCAGCCTCTAGTATCGGAACAGTGGTAAATGTCGCAACTAATAAGTCGTCCTGGCAAAACAGAAACGACCAGACCTGCAGAATTGGTGAAGCTGGGGTCTACACCGAATGCTGTTCTCTCTACCTTTTTTTTTTGAGACTGAGTCTCACTCTTTCATCCAGGCTGGAGTGCAGTGGCACTATCTCAGCTCACTGCAACCTCCGCTTCCCGGGTTCAAGCGATTTTCCTGCCTCTACCTGCTGAGTAACTGGGATTCCAGGAGCGCGGCACTACACCCGCCTAATTTTTGTATTTTTAGGAGAGGGGGCTTCACCACGTTGATCAGGCTAGTCTCAAACTCCTGACCTTGTGATCTGCCCGCCTCGGGGTCCCAAAGTGCTGGGATTACAGGTGTGAGCTACCGCGCCTGGACTCTCCCTACTTTTTTCGTTTTTCATTTTCCCTAGTAAAACGTTTAAAAACAATCATAGTATTTCTCAGTGCATGTTGTTAGAACTAAGAGTGCCTATGCAAACACTGAAGTAAGGCTGCGGGTGCCGGCAGCAGAAGCAGCCTCTCAAGAACCCAAACCCTACATAGAACGTCTCTGTCTCTGCGCCTAGCTCTTTATGCGCAACTTGGGGACACCTGGTTCTTCATTCCTCAGAGTTGGCCACCTTTCTCTGGTGTCCAGGCCAGACTTCCTCATTCAGTTCCTGTAGCAGTCTGCTAGTACATTAGGTGGATCGGCCCTAGGCCTATTTTGGCTAAAAACACCCAGGGGCGCCCAGGCCGGAATTCAGGAAGCAGGGTAAAGACTGGGCGCCCTGAGCACACCAGAGGCTCTCTCTGCCGCTTGCTTTAGCGTGGCCCGCTGGGCCACCACTGTGCCCGGGCCCTGTTTCCAGTTGTTTCTACATCCAGTTTGACTTGTATGTCTATTCTTTGAGAGTCTGAAATAGACAATGTTTTGTGAAAATCATAGAATGCTGGCAGGTCCCCTGGTTCCAAGGTTTCCAAATTTGAAGACAAAATGGTAACCAGCAACTACTGACATAGAAAGTGAACAGCCTCATTTGAGAACTTACAGCTAAGTTCAGACACTTGCAACCTCGAGGAGAAGAGGGAGTATCTGTACATATCTGGCCACAAGTCACCTAGGATGAACAGGGTGACCGGTCTGTTACAGGCTTGGGGACATGGGGATACATTTGCAATCTCTTTTTAAGGCACTAGCGAAGCGAGATTTTCATGGGGCGCGAGGTTGGTCAGTGAGTATGGGGAAGGGAAACTAGACTTTTTTGGACGTTTAAGAGCCAATAGGGAGAGCTCCTCTAAAGTGACTCTGACCTCCGCACTGAAGCCCGCGCCTCCCAGATGCAGCTCGCCTGTGCGGGATCATGTGGGGCTGGATTTCAGGTTTCACCCGTAAAGAACATTCCCTTTGCTTGGACTGAGTTTTCCAGAGGCAGCCGGGCTTTTGACTCTGCCAGTCTCAAACCCATTTGCTGTAGAGGCAACAGCAGGGGGCAGAGAGCAGCTCCAGTGTCTCGGGCCGGGCATTCTCTCGCGGCCTCCAAGTCGCGCCCGGCCTTACGGTGCCCGCGTGGAGTGTCAAGTCCTGCTCCCTGTGCCTGGTGCCCTCCCACAAGCCCTCATACGCTGCCTGAGAGAAGCCCTTCGAACCCGACTCAGCATCTTTAACCCGCTGCTTTCCCAAACAGCGCTGGCTCTCTGAGTTTGCACCCCGCTAAGACCTTTTCCCATCCCAGTCCCGCCGCCCCGCGTGCGGGATGAACCGAGCCGGTGCCTGACCAAAGTAAAGAGAGTCCGCGGCGGACAGAGTTCCTGCCTAAGACCGCAGGGCCTCGGAGTGTCCCCGGACCTTGGAGCCTCTCTCCAGCGTCCTCCTTGGCTATGCCCTCGACGGAGACCCGCTTTTCTCATCTGGTTTCCCCTGTAACTGGCCCTTCCTTTGAAATCTGCCACCACCTATCCTGGTACCAGGACCTAGTCTTTCTGGCCGCGGAGGAGCTCTCGCTGCCCTACACCGGTCCCCGCCCTCTGTCCCGGGCACACACCCCCGTGGGCATGCGCCCCTCACTCACTGTCCTGCTGCGGGGTGTCGCTGCCGCTGGTGAGTCCCGGCGACTCCAGCAGGCTCCGGCCAGCCTCACCCACGTTCTCGTCCGCCTGTGCCGCCACCATGTCCCCGGCTTCCTCCAGGTCTAGCAGGTGACTGACGGAGAAGTTCTTTTTCGCCTGCAGAGTGTCGAGGTTGCCCGGGCTGTCCAAGCGGCCGCCCAGCGCCGGTTGCCGCTCCAGAACGTGCCCGTAGCTGGAGGTCATGGTCTCCCCCACCGATCCCACCCACCCCCCTCTCTTCCCGCTCGAATCAACACCAAACGCTGTGGGCGCAAGGGGGGAGAGGAGCCGAGTGGGGAAGAAAGAGGGGGGTAGTGGAGAGAGAGAGAGAGAGAGAGAGAGAGAGAGAGAGAGAGAGAGAGAGGAAGAGGGAGGGAAGGAGAGGAAGGCCAAAAAAAAAAGTGGAAAAGAGGGCGGGGGACCCCCTTCTGTAGAGGAGAGCGTTCTGCACCAGCCGCCTTCCACAGCCTTGGTTGCTTTCCTGAGGCCAAGTCCGGGGCGGTCCAAAGAGATAATCCACACTAAAATACAATATTAAAAAGTCACCCTATGTTCAAGTCAGGAGAAAAAAAATCCCTTCCAACTCTCCAAAAGTGTCCACACGCACAGACTAAAAATAATAATAAGGGGGAGAAAGGAAAGCGGAGGCCAGCAGGGCGGGGGAGTTAGGCAAACAGAAGAAGAGAGAAGAAGGGGTGGGAGAGAAGAATCAAAGTGAAGGGTTTTTTTCAAAGGTTAAAAAAGTTATTCCCAGGCAAGAGTTCAAGCACCAACAGAAGAAGGCTTGTTCCAGCTTTAAAACATCTTCAAGAAAACGTGTTCCCCCCTCTCTGCACTCCTGTGGATTCTCAGGAGTGACTAAAGTTTCAGGAGGAGAGGGTGATGTCTTGCAGATGTATTAGAGAGCAGGATTCTCACTTTACTTTTTGTAAGGAGTAAAAAAAAAAAAAAAAAAAAAAAAAAAAAAATTAAGAATTAAAAAAAAAAAGGCTTCAAGAGTCCGACGGAGGGTGCTGTTGGGTTCCCCCCTTTCCCTTCTCTCTCTCCCCCTCTTCTTGCTGGGCTCCTTTTTCCTTCTCAGTTGGATCAAGAAGCTCTCTGGCACTTCAAAAGGCACAAACTGGCATGCAGAGGAGGCTTTGTAGGGAATACAAGAAAATTGGAGACCCCTGGGAGGGCAGATCTCGACTTAATAGGAGCCTGTAATTACGTGGCAAAGCCTTTGTGCGGTGCCTGACGTTTCACAGACCCCCTTTCTCCATCACAATCTCCTTCTTCCTCCTTTCCCTGGGACCAAAAAACAGTCTGATTAAGAAAACCCCCTTTGCCAACATCAGAGTTAGAGAGAAAGGGAGAGGGAGGGAACAAGAGAGAGGGAGGGAGAGAAGAAGGGAGGGAGGGAGAGAGAGAGGGAAGGAGAGAGAGAGAGAGAGAGAACGAGAGAAGAGAAATGAGAGAGGGAAGAGAGCAAGAGAGCCCCTTTGGATTTCTAAAGGTCTAATTATCATTCCCCTGCAATAATATCACGGGAGAAAAGACAAACTGAAACTCACAGTCACTTCAAACGTGCGGATTATTTTGCTTCGGCATTAACTCCTCCAGATTTGTTTAAGATCCTGTTGGAAAATCTCATTTGCATGTTTTGATAACGGCTGTGGGGAAATTTGGAAAAAATCCACCACCATCACAATCAAATTTGCTTCTCCTTCGGCCTTCCCCCACCACCTTTAAAACACACACACACACACACACACACACACATTTTCTGCTGTTCTAACAGTTTTAGGGGGGAGTACAGGGAGAAAGTAAGCATATTAAGGCTACTTTTGGTTCCGTAGAGGGAGCCTATTAAATAATGTAATAAAATAACAAGAGGGATGCTAATGGGAAGCTCTCTTACGCCTCTCGCAAGGACTGAAGGCAGGTTGGGGAGATCTAGAGGGCACCGAGTTTATTTGAGGCTTTCCCAGCCATTAGGAATACCAGGGCTAGGCAATGAGAAATGTACGTGTTTATTAAGCTGGAGGAAAGGACTCCAAAAATATATTATAATATTTCTCCCTACCCCCTGCCAATTTTGTAACTTCTACGGTACGGCCAAGGTTGCTTCCCCAGGCGAGGACGCTAAACCTAGAGGGTCCCGCTGCCCAGATTCCTTGGAGCAGGCAGGAGCACTCACAGAGGCGGGAGTGGGGGAGGCTTCCGTGCGGTTCTGCGTCCGGCCTGGCTGTGGTGGCGGGAGGACAGAGAGGGGCGGAGGAACCCCCATTTAAGTTTACGGATAATCCTCTGTCGTCCGTCTGCGGAGCCCTAACTTGACAGAAGACAGAGAGGTGCTGAGCAGTTTTTTCATGACCTGTTGGAATTTGGTAAGAGCTTTAACAGTCTCATTAGAAGTGAGTTACTATATGACGACTAAGTAAAATATTAAGTGCTTATTTGTGGCGTTTTATGTTCTTTAAACGCGCGCGCACACACACACATGCATCCGTACTCCCGCACTCCCTTGATTGCTAGACTTTTTTTTTTTTTTTTTTTTCGTCCTATAGCCAAGAGGCTTGACTGGAGAGAAAGAAGGGTACGAGTGTGTATAAATGGTTTCTGGGCTCCAAACGGCCATAGTTAGCCCAGAACTTCCAGCCCTGATCTGGGAAAAGAACATTTGATGCCATCAAAGGGCTGCAGATTGAAACCAGATGTGCTCGCCTCGGTTCTTTCCATGCATTTAATTAAGGAGCAGGGATGGAGGAGACTTTTTCATCATTAGTCCACCCACTCCCCCCTCCTTTCTGCAGTCCTTCTCCTCCCCCCAATCTCCCCACCCCCACTCCCATCCCTGGGCCGCTCGAACCCCCGACCGGGAGCCCAGAGCCCTGCCAGCGCAGCACTGTGCGCCGCGCACGTCGCTGGATCTCCCCAGTGGTACCGGCTCTAAGCTGTAAACATCTGTGCGCTTCTGAGCTAGGGTGAACTGGACGCGCGTGGAGGGTGGGCGTGCACGCGGGTGGGCCAGCGCAGAGTGGGAGTGTGTGGGTGCCTTCCGTCGGAATTTCCAACTCAGCTGCCTCCGAGAGCCTAAGCTGAGCGCCGCACGTGCTCGTGCCATCTGCTGTACTGGACGCAATCTAATAGCGCAGAGAGTTTTCCACCGGGCAGTTCGATGTGGGCCGTTTCTCCCTTCCCAGCGGTTTGTCCTTGGAGCGGATCAGCCTCCCCAAAACCTCCCTAGAATTGGAGCAGCTCCTTGCCTCTCCCTCCTTTCGCATTCTCCATCCTCATTTACACACTTGCGTTTTAACGTTGCTGTTTGTCCCCTACACAGACCGAATTGCCCCTCGTAATAAAGGTCTGGGTAAGGGCTGGGGACTTTTGGCATCCCCAAGACACGATGTTCGCCCTAAAGATCCAGCGTCCTCAGTCATTTAGGGGGTTAGCGTGCTCAGATCGCCCTTCCGAGGAAGTTGCCTTATCCGGGTGAATGGTCAATATGGTTGGTGAGTGAGGAATAGCCACAAGCAAGAGAGTTTATAGATGGGCATCCGGAGGCATACGCAGACGTCTCCGATGATATTCGGAGGGACCGGGCGCTTCTTGAAAAGCACCCACTTGTCATTCGTGTTAATATCAACCAATATCACTAATACCGACTAGGATGCTAACGGTTTCAGGAAAAACACCGCACACATTTGCTAATTTATCGACTATATACATAATATTATATAATATACGTAATGTATAATATAAATTTGTATGTGCAGTATTTTCCCCAAATGTCTTTCGAACTGAGAGCTCAAACACCCGTCAATGTGCCGGGCTTGTTAGACGTGTGCAGCGCCGCTCCCGCAGCTCTAGAAGCACAAGGTCGGGGAGCCCACCTCTAGAAAAGGAGGTGGCCTTTGAAAAGTGAGGAACGGAGAGTGTCCTTGAGTCCTTGGAGCTGGAACTCGGGAGCAGAGTCCCAGGGTCCTCAAGGAAAGGGAAGAGCGGCGTCGGGGACTTAGTCGGGGTCCCCGGGGAGCGCAAGGCAAGCAGCAGGGCCCTCTTCCGCCGTTCCGCAGTGCTTTTCTCAGAATTCGGCGGAGGGAGGCCACCAGAGCGCGAAGGCTTGAGAGACTCTTCACCACCGTGAGAGGCTGCTCTTTCCCGGGATATCCCGTAGGCCTCAGCTGCAGGGACCAAGCCCTGGATTCCTCTAGCCCCGACATCACCGCAGGGAGTCGGGAGGCAGGGAGGGCTGCGGGACGCGTTGGGAGAGTCCCCTAGGAAGCAAATCACAAAGGCAAACACCCTGCAGAACTGATGCCCCCCGCCCCCCAACCCCCCCCCCCCCCCCGCCGGCTTTTCTTGCTTGTTTAAGTCTTTGTGGTTTTTTTTCTTTTCCTTTTTTTCTATTAGCAATTACAAGTGGATTGCATCCACACTCTGATTATGTTTACACACATTCGTAATTTGTTAAGAGTCTGGATTGTAATTTTAAAATATCGGGATAACCCTACAGGGAAATTCAAGTCAGAGCTGATAATGCGTTCACCTCATAAACGACAAAAGGCGTGCTTCAGCTGGAGAAGGCCCTCCGGAAACCCTCCTAGCCAGAGCTGATGCTCTCCCAAAGGCACCCATGGACAAGCTGGGAGCTCCTTCCCAGAGCGCCATAGGTCGGTACTCCTAGCCTCTCCTTGACCTCCAGGTTCCAGGTCCTGCTCGCAAGAGGGGTGGAGCAAGGGGGAAACTGATGGACCAAAGTTCTCTGGGCTTGGCTCACGTCGTAGGAACCAGGAGGGCCAAGCACCTTGAGAATTCGAACTACCATCTGGCAGAAAGATGTCAGGAGAGGAGACTTGAGGAAGTTTTCGAGGAGAGCACATACTCATCTCCCAAGCAGGCGGCAGGCTTGGCCTGGCATTTAGAAGGCCCCAGAGAATAACCTGCTGTTGCCCCTGTAGTTCCTTAATCACTACTTTGCTTTCCCCATGTGACTTTTGGGGGTGGGAGAGAGAGCTGGAAAAAGAGAATTTCTAACTCAAAATCTCTGAACATGTGTAGGCCTTTCTTTGGCTTTAGCTTTGACTTCCATCCATCAATTATCATTTTTTGAAGTTTGAAGCCCTGCATGATGTAACTAACCAGAAACTTCTCCCTTATGACCCTTCCAGCATCTGAGACCCACTTTCCAACCATTCCTTCTGCCCTACCTCCTTTACAATTTCTGTTTTTGAATTCCTCCCCATGTATGTGGGAGCAAAGCTGGATCTAGCAGGGAAACTTGCCAATAGATCAGACCAAGGTAGGAGAGAGGTTTGGTTCCCAGCCACGTGCCTTTGGGTGGTCCTATTAATAGTCAGGTTTGGTACTGATTACTGTCTAGGGTTTCCCTGGCACTGAAAGTTGGCAGAACTCTGCCTTATCTGGCTAGCAGAATGTCTCCCACCCTAAGCAATTTCCTTTCTGAGGTGGAAACCAGGGGTGGCACGCCCTGACATGTTAATAAACTAACATGACAATCAGGTGACAGGTTACAGGTTCCATGACACACAAAGAAGACACCACCACTGTCAGGCGAATGACATGCTGTGGGAATGAAAATGCTTTCTTTCTCATGGTTGACAATCTAAGACATATTCATTAGCAATGATACAGGGGAAAAGACAAATGCAAAATGGATTCTGCAGGGTTCCCATATTTTAATGTTTTTAGAAGGAGTCTTTATGTCAGGCCTGAAAGGAGCTCTCCTTTATCCTTCCAATTCTGATTCTTGTCATAAAAGTGTTATTTCAGGAGCATTTCTCCTATGCTCTATTCTTTATCCAATAGCCTCACTGAGTTATTTTGAAATTTTATAATAATTAAAGGAAGTCAGACTAAAAATACATTTCCAAGTAATGAGCTGCTAATAGATCTACTCTGTTATAGGCTGGGAAGCCCAATATATTCAGGTGGGACCTAGAATAGTTTCATTAAGCCCATCTGCTCCTCAAATCACTGGCTGGACACTGACTTTGCATATACCACTGAGGCAGCTTTAGCTAAAGACATTAGTGACCTGCACATTTACAAATGCAGTAAGTATTCCTTAGGCCTTATTTTGCTAAATGCTTCTGCTATAATTGATAGTGTTGAGCATCTTTTTTTTTTTTTTTTTTTTTTTTTTTGAGTATTTTTCTCCTGGTCCTCTGTTTCTCTGACCACTTATTTTGGTTTTCATAGTGTATTACTTTTTCTCTGCTCACTCCTTAAATATTTATATTCTCCAGAATTCTGGTCTTCATTTTACTGTCTTTCAACATAAATAGGTTGTTCTTAGAAGATTTCTTACTTTTTATGGGTTACATCTTGGTCTGTTTTACGTTGCTATAAAAGAGTACCTGATTGAGAGGCCGAGGTGGGCAGATCACAAGGTCAGGAGATCGAGACCATCCCAGCTAACACGGTGAAACCTTCTCTCTACTAAAAATACAAAATATTAGTCGGGCGTGGTGGCGGCTACCTGTAGTCCCAGTTACTTGGGAGGCTTAGGCAGGAGAATGGCGTGAACCCGGGAGGCGGAGCTTGCAGTGAGCCAAGATCGTACCACTGCACTGCAGTCTGGGTGACAGAGCGAGACTCTGTCTCAAATAAATAAATAAATAAATAAATAAATAAATAATAAAAAAGAATACCTGAGACTGGGTTACATATAAAGAAAAGAGGTTTGTTTAGCTCATGGTTCTGCAGCCTGAGAAGTTCAAGGATAAGAAGTTCAAGTTCAAGTTCTGGCTTCTGGTGAGACCTATTCTGCTGCATCACAATATGGCAGACAGGGTAAAAGGGGAAGTGGACATGTATGAAGAGAGGGAAACCCTAGGGGCATCCCAGCTTATAACTACCCACTCCAATGAGAATCCATTCTCCTGAGAACTAATTCACTCTTGTGAGAACAAGAATGTATTTACTAATGTTGGAAGAGCACTGAACCATTCATGAGGGATCCACTGCCATAACCCAAACACCTCCTACTAGGCCCCACCCCCAACCCGCCCTCACTAGGGATCAAATTTCAACATGAGCTTTGGTGGTAACAAACAAACCATACCCAAACCACAGCAGTTAACTACCACCTGTTTGTCAGTGAGTCCAAAATATAAACCTTAAGCTTGTCCACTTACTTACTGTCATCTGCTGCAAACTGGGCAAGTTACCACTCCAAGCCTCAGCTTACTCATCACTCAAATAATGCTAATTATGGCACCTACCATATATATTTGTGAAAATTAAATAAGAATGCAGGCAATCAATTTATCACAGTGCTTAGCATATAGTAAGCTCTGAAGAAAAAAAAAGATAGCTATCTCCTTGCTGGATCTACACATTTATTGAAGAAACATAAACTTAAACTCTTGCCCTAGTAGTAAACCTAGGAATTATCCCAAATTCCTTCCTCTTTGATGCCACCTCCAGGTCTGCCTAAATTATCTAGCTAGCATCAATCCTGATACAAAATAGCCAATAAATCCTTGTGGAATTGGAACTGAAAATAAAGTAATACTGGAGGAGGTAAGTAGGCAACACTATATATGAATATGTAGGTATTATATTTATAGTGTGTTCATATTATATAAACATAACAGTTAGTAGCCCAGGTGTCTTGCCAGATGCTGTCAGAGGAAATATGAGTATACAGGTGCCATACCTTCTCTATCTTGAGGAACCCAAATCTTACTCACCAGGCAGATTCAGATGTACCACAAATGGCTATTGAGAGGATTAAGAAAGAGAATCAAGGAAAAATGCCTTATCATAGTCAATATTCAACAAATGTTAGTTCCCTTCCTCCACTCTTTACCTTATGCTCAGATTCTTCTGGGCTGCACAGGGTAATAGGAGACTTAATTCTTGCTATCTTTCTATTTTAGAAAAATCCTTTAAGGATGGGCATAGGCATGTAACTTAGATGCTTAAAACTGGGAATGGCTCTAGGCAAGCAGCAGCACACAGAGCTGTAAGAGAAGCCAATGCCAATCCCTCATTCTTTTGCAGGAAGAATTCATGCCTGGTAGGTTTTCTTGTGTCTCACTCTGAGAATTTGAGAACCTGATACTCACCAGATTATTGGCCCTGAATAAGACATCCAAGCTGAGATTCCAGGCTAGGTTGGTGCCTCTGCAAGCTCTTCAACTTTTGGGCCCTGAAGCTCTGTTTCCAGGCCAGGCAGACATAAGATGGAATCTAACAGTACAAATACAAAATTCTCTGGACCTGGGTCAGTTAGGGTGATTTGAAATGCATAAGGTCCTTCAGCTGACTTTGGTGCTTATTTACAGCATACATAGTGGGTGTGCCACTTTGGATAACATTCCTTGGCTTGCTGCTCCCGTAAATCTGGAACCAAGTACAGCCCACTTCTCTACGTGCTTTCCTCCCCTTCTATGAATCTCTAAGTTTCTAAACGTGTCTCTCTCTTATCTCCCAGATCTCCACTTTTCCTATAATACTAGCTCACAGGTAAACATACAAGCTGGTCACAACTTCTTTTGTCACTTTATACCTGTTAGGTTAGGTATATAAATTTTACCCTAATTTTTCTTGTTTTTATCTTGTTAAAAAGACCTGGATCTGCCTTATTTCAAGTTTTTCTCCACAATAATTTCACAAAATTTCAGAGACTATTTTTTTCTTTCCTGCCTCAAAGTGATGCTTTGAGATAATGTATATGTGAGGAACTCAATGTAAAAGGTATGACTGTATATAGGACCAGTTACATTTGTCATTGCCTCCAGTTGTCATTCTTTCCTGACATTCTTTTCTTGTCTTTATCACCACAGAAAAGAAGTAAGGATTTATACAGTGGAAATAAGAAAACTAACTTTTATTAAAAAGTCTAAAATAATGTGTTATATCAGCACTTTGCAGATCACAAACCTATTATTTCTACATTTTGTTAAGTCACCATTCACCTCTTCATGCAATATATACCTTTGTCTTTTATGAACCTGGTACCCAGCTCTGCATTTAAAGCACCACAACTACCTATCTCCAGAATACATACTGGAAAAAAAAAAGGAATTCCTTTTGCTACTTACCCTTTTATTCTTTCCTCTTTCCTGATTTGTTCTTTTGAGCATCTTCTGTTCCGTTAAGCCAAAAGTTAGAATTATTTCCTTCAAAATATGAAAAGAGATTTAGTGACCTCTCTAACATTTGTTACTATTGTGTGTCTCAGTCTCCATCAAAAATTGTTACACAGGATCAAAGATATCAACATTTATATTCTATTTTGGACCAAATGACATAAAGTAGTAGTTCACCATTAATCTTTAACCATTACCAGACACTGTATTACATCCTACTTTGTCCCTAACGTGGTGTAAAGACTAGAGGCTGTAGCGGCTTTGAAAGTTTATTATTTGCTTCTACCTCTTTAAAGAAATTCTGAGCAAGTAACTTAGTTCCTCTGAGTCTCACACTTTGAGTCTCAGAAGCTCAAAGTACATCTGAAAAAAAAGTAAGATAATAAGTAAGACCTAACATAGTGCCTGGCAGGTAATAAATACTCAATAAAAGTTAGTTCAGAAATTCATTTGGCAATGATGTAGTAGCTTATAGCAGAAGAGTAGTGCTCCCTCCAAAAGCAACTTAAGAACCTAAAAATATTTATATCTTCCTCACTTCAAATATCAGACACCTGCCAAGGCATTCAAGACTTGAGCAAACCTATATTCCAGACAAGGATGCTCTGAGGTAAGTCAGACTTGTTTCGCTCTGTTGGCCAGGCTGGTCTTAAACTCCTGACCTCAAGTGATCCACCCACCTCAGCCTCCCAAAGTGCTGAAGTGCTGGGATTACAGGCGTGAGCCACCACATCCAGCCTGGAATCATTTTAATGTTTATACAAAATGTCCAATTGATAAAAATAACCAAAAAAGCACCAAAAAATCTAGTATATTAAAAAGTAAGTCCAAGAGAAATAATACACAACAGAAAAAGATGGCCCAGGTTTTGGAAGTAGCAGACATGGACTAAAAAATAGCTGTAATTAACATAATCAAAGTAATAAATGATAAAATGAGAATTTCACCAGAAAACATGCAACTGTAAGAATTGAATGAAATTTCTAGAACTAAAAAACGCAAAAACTGAACTTAAGAACTCAATAGATGAGTTTATCAGGATATGTGACACAGCTCAAGAGAGAATTAGTGAGCTGGAAAATAAATAGGTCAGAAGAAAAGACTGAAGCAGAGAGCAAAAATAATGAGAAGTATAGACAAAAAGAAAAGATATATATGATAAGATATAGACATATGGATAATAATCTAACATCCATGTAGCTGAATTTCAGAAGAAGGATAAAGAGAGGATAGGGGCAAATTTAAAGAAATTGGATCTGACTGAAATTTGTCCAAAGTTGATGGAAGACATCAAGTCACTCATTCAAGAAGTTCTTTAAACAAGATGAATAAATACAAATAAAAGAAAATGATACCGACATATATCATAATAAGACTGGTGAGATACAAACAAAACACAAACAACAAAAAGGAGAAAATTTTAAAGGACCAAAGAAATAAAGATATTTTGACCCCAAAGTAGTAAAAACAAGACTTTAGGCTGACTGCTCAATGGAAACAATGAAAGCCAGAGACAATGGGATGACATTGTACTGAAAACAAATAACTGCCCTCCTGAAGTTCTATGCCTAGTGAAAATATCTTTGTTAAAACAAAATGAAGATAGTTTCAGACAAAGTAAAACTTGAGATAATTTGCTACCAGCAAACTCACACTGAACACATCATTCTAAAATGATTTTACCTAGAAACATAGAAATTCAGGAAGAAATAAAGTACAAAATAAAGGCAAATATGTCAGTAAATCTGAATGATTATTGACTGTAAAAATAATAATAACAATAATGTCTTATGGTCTAAATACACAAATTAAAAGACAAGAAACATCATGCTATTATAGATTGCTACAAGAGTTACTCCTTAAATATAAACGCAAAGAGAAATAAAAAGCAAAAGAATGAGAAGAACATTTTGTTAAAAGGTTAGCAAAACAAGGAATATGAGTACCAGAAAAGATAAGCTTAAAAGAAAGAAACAATTTTAGAGATAAAAAAAGATATTTAATAACAACAAATAAAGTGAATGTTATAGGAAAACATTACAATTAAACTTTGTATGCATCTATTAGTGTGGCTTCTAAAAATACATATTAAAAATTAGATGAACCAGAGGAGAAATATACAAAACCATAATTATAGAGAATATTTAATGTCTCTTTCTCCATAACAGAAACAAACAAACAAACAAACAAAAACACAAATTAAAAAGAGGGGAGGTCTGAAAAATACTTGGCCTTAGTTGACACATATGGAACACTGAAGTCAACTATGAAAAACTAAGTATATTTTTTCCAAGTGCATATATAACATTGACCAAAATACTAATGACTATATGCACTGTGGTTTGAATGTTTGTCTCTTTCAAAACTCATGTGGAAACTCAGTCCCCGGTGTAACAGTATTAAGAGATGAGAACTTTCAAATATGATGGAGCCTTCAAAAGGGTTATAGGGCTCTGACCTCATCAATGGATTAATAGGTTTGCAGGAGTGGGTTAGTTATCATGAGAGTGGATCTGTTATTAAAGCCAGTTTGGCTGTCTCTAATAAGCTCCCTTGCCATGTGATGCCCTGCAGCACCCTGGGGGCTCTAAAGAAAGTCTCTACCAGTAATAGGGCTCTTACCAGATGTGGCTCCAAGACCTTGGACTTCCCAGCAACCAGAACTATGAAAAATAAATGTATTTTCGTTATAAATTACCCAATCTCAGGTATTCAGTTGTAGCAACAGAAAAATGACTAAGGCAGAA
This sequence comes from Chlorocebus sabaeus, assembly GCF_047675955.1. NCBI lineage: Eukaryota > Metazoa > Chordata > Mammalia > Primates > Cercopithecidae > Chlorocebus > Chlorocebus sabaeus. The sequence continues at coordinate 59,039,245 of NC_132928.1, forward strand.
AAATATATGCAGAGCCATTAAATGAGTTTCAAAATTATTCAAGGCATTGAAACTAGTCAATTAAATGCTCAAGCTAGAATTCAAGTGTAAAATAAAGACATAATCAGAAGTGATAACCAGAAGATTCCAATATGCTTGGAAATTAAGCTATTTTATTCCATTAACTATTTATCAAAGAAGAAATTTAAATGGAAGCTAGACATATTTTGGACTACACAGTTGAAAACTGTCTGCTGCTACATGCAACAAATCCTACATGTCCAACATACAGAATGCCCCGAGGATATTTGTAATGGGGATTTTATAGTCTTATAGTCTTAAGATATGTTAGGGAAAAAAGGTTTTCAGTCTTTTTTCCTGTGATTCAAGTATCTATCTCAAAAACATAAAAAACTGAAGATTAAACACTAATAAAGTAGAATCAAAGAAGCAATAAAGATGAATTGAAACTAATCAGAGAGAAAAAAAAGGAGGTGCAATGGAGAAAGTCCACAAAGCTAAAAGCAGATACTTTGAAGAGACCAAGAAAATCAGTAAGTTCATTGTAAGTCTAAGAAAGAACAAAAGAGAAAAAAAGTGAATTATCAATATTGGGGTAAAAACAGGGGAATCAACATAGATCTCTATATATTAAATACATCTTAAGAGAGTAATTATGTTTTCATTCAAATAAATTTGTAAATTCAGAAGAAATGTACAGATTCTTTAAAAACAGAATTTAATGGCCAGGCAAGGTAGCTCACACCTGTAATCCCAGCACTTTGGGAAGCCGAAGCAGGTGGATCACCTGAGGTCAGGAGTTGGAGACCAGCCTGGCCAACATGGTGAAACCCTGTCTCTACTAAAAATACAAAAAAAAAAAAAAAAAAAAAAAAAAAAAACCAGCCAGATGTGGTGGCAGGCACCTGTAATCCCAGTTACGTGGGAGGCTGAGGCAGGAGAACCTCTTGAACCTAGGAGGTAGAGGTTGCAGTGAGCTGAGATCACGCCATTGAACTCCAGCCTGGGTGACAGAGTGAAACTGCTTCTCAAAAAAAAAAAAAAAAAACTGGGCGCGCTGGATCACGCCTGTCATCCCAGCACTTTGGGAGGCCGAGGCCAAGGCGGGTGGATTACAAGGTCAGAAGATCGAGACCATCCTGGCTAACATGGTGAAAACCAGTCTCTATTAAAAATACAAAAATTAGCTGGGCATGGTGGTGCGCCTGTAGTCCCAGCTACTCCAGAGGCTGAGGCAGGAGAATTGCTTGAACCAGGGAGTCAGAGGTTGCAGTAAGCCAAGATCGCGCCACCGCACTCCAGCCTGTGGACACAGTGAGACTCCGTCTCAAACAAACAAAACAGAATAGAATGTAACAAGATTAACACAAGAATAATTAGAAAATATGAGTAATCTTATCCATTTTAAAGAAATTGAATTAATCTTTTCCACTCAGAGATCTTCAGACAGACTCAGATGGCATGAAGGATACATTTTTTCACTAATTTAAAGAAGAAATAATAGCAGTATTATAAATATTCTTCTGAAGAATGAATAAAGAGGACACAAGTCTCAACTTGTTTTATGAGGCCAGCATAATTCTGAAAACAAAACCAAAATGGGACATTATAAGAAAAGAAAATCACAAGAAAGGAAAATTACAGGCCAATCTCTATAAGTAAACAAACAAAACTATTATGTGAAATACTGACAAATCAAATTGAGTAATATACAAAAATCATAATACTTCACAATCAAGTTGAGTTTATTCCAGGAATGCAAAGCTGGTTTAATATTAAAAAGTCAATGTCATTCACTACTTTAAGAGAATAGAAAAGAAAAATTAGATGTTTATCTAAACTCATGAAGAAATAGTATTTGATAAAATTACATATTCATAATCATTTTTAAAAACCTTAACAAACTGGGGATACAAAACAAGTCCCTTAATCTGGTAAATAACACTTAGGAAAAGTCTACTGAAAAAATAATACTTGCTGGTAAAATATTCAAAGCTTTCCCCTTGAGATTTAGAATGGGACAAAGATGCCTACTAATATCATTTCTATTTACATTATTTTAAGGCCCTAGGCAGTACAATAAAAAAGAAGAAAAAATAATTTTAAAAAAATTGGAAAGAAAGAAATAAAGCTCTTTTTATGTGAAAATGACATAGTGATATATCTAGTCTAAAGCCACATTAAGATAACATCATACAATCACCAAAATAGTTAAACGAAATAGACAGTGCTTTTAAGAATTTAGAATAGTTACACCACCACTCTCATACACTGAAATACTCATATACTGCTGGTAACTTGGTACAACCAACTGAAACTCCCATACACTGCTTCAGGGAATATAAATTGACACAACTTTTGAAACCGGCGGCACCTACTAAAGTCAAATATATGCCATGACCCAGACATTTTATTCTGGGTCATAGGTAACAATCCAACAGAAATGCTTTCATATGTGTACCCAAAGAAATACACACACACACAGACACACACACACACACAAACAGTAATGCACTATTTGTAATAGATCCAAACTGCAAATAACCCAAATGTCAGTATTATGGGTAAAAAAAAAAATGGATACATTTATATAGTTGAAAACTGTCTGCTGCTACATGCAACAACATGGTTAAATCTCACAAAGATAATGTTGATTTTAAAATGTCAGGCACAGAGTACAGTTTGTACATTTCATTTATTTAAGAAAAAAAATTTGGTTTTCTCCATATTCTACTTCTCAAGCTGAAAACATCTCATATGATTACATTTCTCACAGAAACTATAGTTCAAGCAAGAAATCAGAGGCTCAGTTTTTGGTATTTATCTACTACAGAGGATTTCTGTAAGAATGAGTAAGAAATATGAATAAAATGCTTAAAACAGAATATCAATTGCTCCAAAAAACAAAGTATTTTCACAAATTGTCTTCTAATATTTAGCAGGATTTTAACTATGTTTTTTGTGTCTGATGAAATTATATACTAAGTATATAGCATTGCACACAGGCATCTGAAATATATAAGACCATGATAATTCTCTCCCAGCTATCCAGTTGTTCACACTGACCTCAATTTTATAACCAAGGAAATGTAATAGTAGTAATAATGGCTTAATGAGTATTCGCTATATGATAAACACTGTGCTAAGTATATATCCTTTATCTCATTTAATCTTCACAATAACACCATAAGGTAAGTTTTACTATTGTCTTTTACAGATAAGAAAATCAAACTTAAGTAGTTTTCCCAGGGGGTCACCCAGGCATGATTAGAATCTGGTTCCCCCTGATGACAAGGCTTGCACTCTTAAGCACCTTGCTAGATGGTGTATCATGCCGGAATGCATTAATGATGTAAAGAAATACCAATTCAAGGGTCTGAATGGTATTTCAGATGTGAAATACCATTGTATTGACATGGCAAATGAGTTTTTCATTGCAAAGAATGAATACCTTTCAAAAATAGGGTGGGTGTAAAGATAAAGAGAAAAAATAATCTAAGTGCAGGTATTCTCTGATTTATAGGTTAAGTATTCATTTTGTAATTCCCTCTTTTCCATTGTTTTACCAAGAAAAACAGCAAGTCTGTATGCTGACTATATAACTTCCCTCTTTACTCCATCTTCAGGAAAAGAATTCAAAAACTAGACAGATTCTAAAACAATCTGTGTTAACCCGATTTTGGGATATGAACCCTTTAATAAGATAAGCATAGGTATCAATGTTTTCCTCTTCCTTGTGATATTTTTATGTTTTGAATTGCCAGTGTAGTGCAAAGTAACTCAAGGGGATCAAGTGAGGGTGAAGTAGAGGCTAAAGGAGGAAAACAGAGGGATCTGGGGGACTAAATTTACTCTATTTCTCAAATCTTAAAAGAAGTATTGTTTTAAATTTCTATAACAGCTATTATCCTAGCCCTTCATCCATCAGGGCCAAGGAAAAGCCTAAATTAAGTAATTAACAGCATCTCAGACCCCTGGGAGTGTGTAATAGTCTCTCAAAGGTAATTTCATCTTTTTTGAGATGTCAGTGCTCAGTCTTTCAGTTTGCTTCCCCTTCCTCTGACTTTCTTCTACAATGGCATCTTAGCACAGCAGGTCTTCAAATAACGTCATTTTACTCAATATCATTTTGCTGTATATAAAATTGATGAACAAAAACTTTTATTTCTGACCAGAGCCACTGTCTGTGTGAAATTTGCATGTTCTCCCCATGCCTTCATGGGGTTTCTTGGATACTCCAGTTTCCTCCCATATCCCAAAGCTGTGCACATTAGGTGAATTGTTGTGTCTCACTGTCCCAGTCTAAGTGAGTGTGGTGGGGGGTGAATGGCCCTGAGATGGAATGGTGTCCTGTTCAGGGTTGGTTCTCACCTTGCATCCTGAGCTGCTGGGATAGGGTCATGGGAGGCCATCTATGACCCTGAACTGGAATAAATGGTTTGGGAAATGAATGAATAGACACAAATTATTGTCAAATAAAAATCAGTAAAGTGTACAATAATCATACAGTTCACGGCAATAAATGATGCAGTACAAAAGCACTTGGCAAGGCCACCACATTTGTTATATTTTCTAATGGCATGTGGATAGGAAGAGCTCATTACAGTTTTTGCTTTGCAAACATTCTTTGATTTAACCCACCACCACTATGACCATTGTCACTCAATCATTGGCCAAAAGTTAGACAAATACATGTCTTACTTGCTTTTATTAATCTTTCTTTAATGTATGTAGAGCTCACTGTTATTTCAATGTTTAATATTAGAAATAGTTGGTCTTCTTTTTTAAAAAAAGCTTAGTGATTTTTTTCGTGTGCGTGACCAGAAGTATGCCATAGGAACTTAAATCTTGTTTATATCATTTAGCCTATGGTAAAATTGATTTTGTTATATGCTGTTTTGCTTAAGTCACAGTTTTCAAGAACCTATGGACAACATTAAGTGAGAACTTACTGTATATCAAGGAGGGGTCTGAAGCCTACAAGAAGCTGGGAAGAGAGAGTCTAAGTTCTATGAATAAAAATTCTATGTTGACTTTTAGTTTATCTGTGACAAAGTGTTTGGTGGGGAGGATCAATCCTTGGGCTCCCTTTTGCAGTTATTATTAATAAAGGTGTTTTTTCACTTAGCTGATCAGTTCATATTAGTCTTCCCTGATTCACTAAGCTCCAGTTGAACTCTCTCCAGGACTGCACATCCCTCTCAATCTGAGCTGGCTGGGTTCAGCTTCCCAGCACTAGTATACTGAGTAGGTCCCCTTACTGTTTACCGCAGCAGTGTCTTACAGATCCAATGGCTCAACTCAATTACCTTTCTCACTCCCGCCCCGCTCCACACCATGAGGCATGAAGACTTCTGGATCCCTTACATATACTAGAGGAGATGAGGAAGTCTTTTAATGGCTAACTCAAGTCTTACAAGCAAGCAAAGTCTCTCCACCATTTTATTTTGATACAGGATTGTACCCTGTGAGGTCATCTCTTTCCAGAGTTCCAAACTTCTGGTCTTTGGGAAGTAGGGAGACAAGCTCTTGGAGTTGGTGAAAGATGGGGAAGATGGGGCTCCTGTAGGGAGAACATCTGAGGGACAAGGTCTGACCTTTACCTCCTCCTACCTCTTTTTTTCTTTTCCCTCTCATAATCTATTAGACCAATATTAAGCCATATTATTCTCCCTTCCCTGTATGGAAAGGAATTATGCCTATGAATTCTCTCTACCCTTGAGAGCTTGATATTGAGGTCAGCCTGTCCTAATTCTTGATATTATAAAGAAAGTTTAAAAACAGAAATTTATTTACTCTCTCCACAATGCTGGCCTTCTGAGAATACTGTCACAAAAATGACTAAAAAGTCCCATTTTTGGTAGTCAGAAGTTGAATGTCAACTATTTTCTTGCTTTTTTCTTTTTCATTCCTATTTACCACCTTCAGGTAGATTAATATTTCTGAATAACTAGAAAGTTACATGTATGGAAAATAAAAGAAAGGTATACATTTTAATATGCATTATATATTGTGATATATTTATATCTTAGGACATTAAATATATTACACTTCTATAGTTTTATAATATACTATGTGCTATTATATATTATTTTGAAATATATTATCCCATTTTAAATGTATAAATTACAATGGAAACATCAAGAAGGAACATATAACTGTATAGAAAACTAGAGAAAGAATTAATTAAATTGCTAGAATTGGCTGTGTTTCTAATTTTTAGAAATATAGCTAGCACAATCTGGATACCAAAGTCTTACAGCACAAAAAATCAAAAGACTCACCAATTTCCTAAATAAAATATTAACTAAACAACCTAAGCTATTTATTAAAATGACAAGCCACAATGACTAAGTAAAAGAAATGGATGGTTTGATATTAAAATATGTATTACCATTATTCATCAAATAAAAAGTATCAGAAGTGATACGTGGAAGGCATTTAATAAAATTGAGCATATATTCTCAATAAAATTTAAAAAAATAGAATTAGAAAGTGACTTTTTAACATGATAAAAATGCACACCTTAAAATGATTGAACAATATCATTCATCATGATGTAATCCTACAGAAATTCTCATTAAAGGCAAGACTACTGACAGGAGTCTATAACAGCAATGATTATATAAGACTATACAGAAAATGCCAACTAACACAATTAGATAGGAAAACTATGTAATAATGTAATAATACTGGAAAGAGAAGTAAATTTACCAAATACCATAAAATAAAAAATCAACAAAAAGTTCCTTAAAACTAATGAATTCAGTAATGTAGTCAGTTACAAATCAAACATTTAGAATTCCAAAGTTTTTCTAGATATCAAATATAGTCAGTCAGAATACATGACGTTAAGTAAAATACCCCAATCATAATGATAATAAAATGTCAAATAACTAAGTGCAAAATGAAAAAGAAATGTGTAAGGCATAAAAAAGAAGACTAAGAAAGCACTATTGAAGGACATAAAAGAAGATATGCCTTGACATGGACAGTCATTTCCTACCCGGACGAAAATACTCAATATATTAAAAATGTCAATTATATCCAAATTAATCAGTAAATGTAATGCAGTCCCAATAAAAGTTACTTGTTTTGGCCAGGCACTGTGGTTCATACCTGTAATCCCAGTACTTTGGTAGGCCTAGGCAGGTGGACTGCTTAAGCTCAGTAGTTCAAGACCAGCCTGGGCAACATAACAAGACCCTGTCTCAAAAAAAAAAAAAAAAAAAAAAAAAAGTTCCTTTTTTTTTTGCAGTGTGAGAAAATGGTTTTTGAGTTCAGATAGAAGGAAAGTGTCTGATTTTCTGGAGCGTATTTTGGTAAATTGTATTAAAAGCATTAAAAAATTGCTATGGCATAATAATACAGCTTTTAGGAATAAATCCTTAGAATATAATCAAACAAGAAGACAATGATCTATATAAAGTAATATTCCTTACAGCATTTTTATAATAGAAAATATGGAAAGAGCCAAATAGTCTAATAGTGGGGTGATTAAATAAATTATAAATTCAATTAAATATTACGTAGCTATCAAAATAATGAAGTCATTGGAGTTACTGATTTGGAAAGATATTCACAGTACAGGTGTTATGTGAAAAAAAATAGGCAAGCATATTTATAAACTATGTATTTGCATAGAAATGAGACTGGAAGAAAGTGTACATGTTGGAATTTTTCATGATTTAATTGTATAAATTTTTGTTTGGTGCTTATTTATTTCTTCCAAAATTACATTCATTTCTTGTATTATAAGCAATAAGTAAAAGTAAAATCAAGCAAATAGAAAGGAATTACCCAAGGCTGGCATCAGTGGCTCACACCTGTAATCTCAGCACTTTGAGTGGCCTACATTGGCAGATTGCTTGAACCCAGGTGTTCAAGACCAGGCTGGGGAAATCGTGAGATCTCATCTCTACAAAAAAATACAAACAAACAAACAAAAATAGCCAGGCATAGTAGTGCATGCCTGTACTAACAGCTATCCAGGAGGCTGAAGTGGGAGGATCACCTGAACTCAGGAGGTAGAGGCTGCAGTGAGCTATGATCACACCACTGCACTTCAGCCTGGGTGGCAGAACGAGGCCTTGTCTCAAAAAAAAAAAAAAAAAATCCTATATCCAAAAAGAAATTAAGTCCTTTCAGTTCTCTTTCCTTAATATTGTTTGCCTGAATTCTGTCTCCACTGACTGGACTACTGCAGTAATTTGCTAACTGGTTTCATTATGATCAATATCTCTCCACCATGCCACCAAAGTGGATATCTAAAAAGAATATTATCATATTTGTCTCTTTTAATATTATCCAGTGATTCCTTATTGCCAATAAAAGAGAGGATAAATATCTTAGTATAGTGATGGCATGCACTTCCTTTCATTGACTAGATTAGCATTACCTCCTACCTTCCTTTTCATGTATCAGGGACTTAGCTTGTGCCCTTCACACTTGTCTGTAATGGTTATCTCACCTCCTTTGCTAAAGATTAGCTTTTGCTCATTCTTCAGGTGTCAATTTCAAAGGCATCTCTCACAAGAACACTTACTGAACTTTAAGGAATACTTCTTCCCTTTCTCATCTTCTTTGCCCAATTCTCTATCTCAGCCCCCACTTTTCTTTTTATACACACTTATACTTTGTAATTATATTATTTATCTGTTCACATAGTAATTTTTAAAATCTGCCTTCATTACTATAACGTAGTCTTCCTGTGGGCATGGACTGAACATATCTTGTTCACTCCTCTACGGAACTTATTTAATAAATAAAGGGTTGCACCCTTGTTCTGATTGAATCTATCTTCAGCTGTATAACTGTGTCAGACTATTTCAGACTCTACTTTCACATTTTTAGTTTTCTCTGCTTGGACAATTTGTTCTTCTCCTAAAAACCTGTATTTGGTCCTATTTCAGGAAATGGACTCAAACTGTACTTCCTCTAGAAATTCTGATATATTTGATCACTCTCATCTTTGGGCCCTGTTGAATCATAGTTTACCCTCTTATCATAGAATATATCACATTCTATTGCTTTTATTAGTTCACATGTCTATTTTCCCCTTTTAAAATGTATGTTTTTCCTGGGTATGGAGTGTTTTTATTATCTCTGTTCTCCCAGCCAACCTGTAGTTGGCTCTCAGGGATCAATCAAAGCTGGTTGGATGCATGAGTAAATATGTTTCTGTGAAATGCTTCATAGCATTTGTAATTAGTATCTTCATTTTGTGCCACATAATTCATATTTAAAATCACTACAAGATTACTTGATTTATAGAAGGAAGACAAGAGCTTTTTAGAGGAAACTTCAAAAGACAGTCCATCTCTCTGTTACCAATGGGATGTGTTAAAATAAAGCCCACAAGATATTCTCCATATATCACCTAATCTTTCATCAAAACCACCAATAACTACAATGAGAAATAACAGTTGAAAGAAAGGTTAAATTCACTGGCATTGGCAACATCAGCCAAGCACCTCTTGTATTGCAGCTGCCTGGCCCTTTGAAATAATTTTAAATGGGCATGTAGTAGAATTCTCAAGTCTTTGGTTTATACTTCATTCAAAAAAAAAAAAAAAACTGACACTGACTTTATCTCTGCTTACCACCTCTGAACTGGAGGCACTTTTACTTGGATGGGACCAAGCTTTGGAAACTGGTCTATCCAGTGGGACTGAAAATCTGTGTCCTTTGGTTTTGGAATCACCATTGTGCATTCCTTCTCCAGACTCTACACAGTAGTGATATTATTTCCTCAGCCTCAGACTCACAGTTATGCAAGGACAGCCTCCAGTACACAGATGAGCATAAAACAGCTATCACTGCAGGTGCAGGGTTGTTTTTATAATGAATTAGTGCCTCCTTACTGGGAACTAGGAGAGTCCTGCTGTTTGACACTTTTTAGTTATTAGGCAATGTCTGAAGGCACCCAATATTTCTATTCCACACTTACCCTTTTCTGGAGCAGAAAGCAAGTGCTGTAACAGCTGTGTGTGTATTTGTTTTCTTTGGGGGCAGATAGAAGCCAAAGAAACCACAATAAAGTCTAAAGCACAGCACTTCCTTCACTTACATAAGGATCACAGAAGCAGGTGCACAGTGTTTGTTTCTTCTGATGTAAAATAAGGCATCAGTTTTCATATCAATAATTCATATTTGATCATTTATATTTCATTTTTAAAAACTTGCACCAACTTAATCTCTGCTCACCCCCTCTGAACTGTAGGTACTATTGGCCCCGGTGGAACCAAGCCCAGGAAACTAGCTTATTCCAGTGGGACTGGAGAAAAAGGAACACTGTTGGTAGGAATGTAAATGAGTACAGCTATTATGGAAAACAGTACGGAGGTTCCTCAAAATTAAAAATAGAAGTACAATATGATACAGCAATCCCACTACTGGGCATATATGAAATCAGACTCTTGAAGAGATAACTGCATTCCTCTGTTCATTGCAGCACTGCTCACAATAGCCAAGACGTGGAATCGATCTAAGTGACCATCAGTGGATGAAGGAAGAAAATATAGTATATATCCACAATGATGTAGTCAGTTACAAATCAAACATATATACAGTTACAAATCAAAATATATACCATTCAGCCTTTAAAAAGGAAGAAAATCCTATAATTTTCAACAACATGAATGATCTGGAGGACACCACGTTAACTGAAATAAGCCAAGCACAGAAAGACAAGTACCAAATGCCCTCACTTACATGTGAGTACAAAAATGTCTAACTCCTGCTGGGAATGGTGGCTCACGCCTGTAATCCTAGCACTTTGGGAGGCCAAGGCGGGTGGATCACAAGGTCAAGAGATTGAGATAATCCTGGCCAACATGGTGAAACCCTGTCTCTACAAAAATTAGCTGGGTGTGGTGGCATGCTCCTGTAGTCCCAGCTACTCAGGAGGCTGAGGCAGAAGAATCAGTTGAACCTGGTGTGCCCAGAGTTGGCTCCTTCCGGTGGGTTCGTGGTCTCATTGACTTCAAGAATGCAGCCGCAGACCTTTGCAGTGAGTGTTACAGCTCTTAAAGACGGCATGCACCCAAATAGTGAGCGGCAGCAAGATTTATTGTGAAGAGTGAAAGAACAAAGCTTCCACAGCATGGAAAGGGACCCCAGAGGTTACCGCTGCTAACTGGGGTGGACAGCTTTTATTCCCTTAATTGTCCCCTCTCCATGTCCTGTTTCTGCTCTATCAGAATGCCCTTTTCTCAATACTCCCTGTGATTGGTTACTTTTAGAATCCTGCTGATTGGCCCATTTTACAGAGTGCTGATTGGTGCATTTTACAAACCTCTTGCTAGCTACAGAGCGCTGATCGGTGTGTTTTACAATCCTAGCTACAGAGTGCTGATTGGTGCATTTTACAATCCTCTTGTAAGACAGAAAAGTTCTCCAAGTCCCCACTGGACCCAGGAAGTCCAGCTAGCTTTACCTCTCACTGGGAGGCAGAGGATGCAGTGAGCCAAGATTGTGCCACTGTACTCCAGCCTGGCGACAAAGCGAAACTCCACCTAAAATAAAAGAAAAAAAGAAAAAAAAAGTCTAACTCCTAGAAACAGAGTAAAATAATAGTTACCAGAGGACGGAGGTGGGAGAATCAGGGAGATTTTGGTCAAATAACACAAAATTTCAGTTAAACAAGAGGGATAACTTTAAGAGATCTACTGTACATCACGGTGACTACAGTTAAGAACAATATATTTTATACTTAAAAATTTCTAGGAGAGATTTTACAGGTTCTCATCATAAAAAAATGGTATGTAGGCCAGGCGCAGTGACTCACGCCTGTAATCCCAGCACTTTGGGAGGCCGAGGCGGGCGGATTACCAGTTCAGGAGATCAAGACCATCCTGGCTAACACAGTGAAACCCCGTCTCTACTAAAAATACAAAAAAATTAGCTGGGCGTGGTGGCAGGCGCCTGCGGTCCCAGTTACTCAGGAGGCTGAAGCAGGAGAATGGCGTGAACCCGGGAAGCAGAGTTTGCAGTAAGCTGAGATCACGCCACTGCACTCCAGCCTGGGTGACAGAGTGAGACTCTGTTTCAAAAAAAAAAAAAGGTATGTAAGGTAATGTATATATTAAATAGTTCAATTTAGCCATCTCACAAGGTATACATATATGAAAACATCATGCTCTACACCATAAATGTATACAATCTTTACTTGTCAATTGAAAAAATGACAACACAAAAAATAATTCACAAACAGCCCATCATCATGGCCATATATATGGTGTGAGGGCTATCTCAGCTATGCTATAGAACTGCTTGACAAGACACACCTGATGGTTGCCTCTGCTCTGTTAACTTGATCATATCAGCATCATTAGCCTTAATCTCATATTTGAAGACCCACAACGTGAAGGGTCACACCTATAATGGTATAGATGAGGTCTACATTAAACTGAAACCCTCAGTTTAAACATTGTAAATTCCAAGGAGCCAAAAGGGCCAAACAGAAAATATTTTACGTTTTGTTTTTTGTTGTTTTGTTTTGAGATGGAGTTTCACTCTGTTACCCAGGCTGGAGTGCAATGGCGTGATCTTGGCCCACTGCAACCTCCACCTCCCTGGCTCAAGCGATTCTCCTGTCTCAGCCTCCCAAGTAGCTGGGATTACAGGTGCCCACCACTGCGCCTGGCTAATTTTTGTAGTTTTAGTAGAGATGGGGTTTCACCATACTGGCCAAGCTAGTCTCAAACTCTTGACCTCAGGTGATCCACCCACCTCAACCTCCCAAAGTGCTAGAATTACAGGCATGCATTTTATGCTTTAGGAATATTTCTCACTTTGCTCTAACCTTGATTGTTCACTAAGATGAAGAAAAGACGGTTCCAGAAATATCTTTTTTATTTTTTATTTTTATTTTTTTTGAGACAGCGTCTTCCTCTATCATCCAGGTTGGAGTGCAGTGGTGCAACCAGGGCTCACTGCCCCACCCTGAGTTCAAGTGATTCTCCCATCTCAGTGTCCCGCCCCTTCAGTAGCTGGGACTATAGGCAGGTGCCATCACGCCTGCCTAATTTTTGTATTTTTTGGTAGAGACGGGGTTTTGCCATGTTGCTCAGGCTGTTCTTGAATTCCTAGGCTCAAGCAATCCACCCACTTCGGCTTCCCAAAGTGCTGGAGTTACAGGCATGAGCTACAGTGCCTGGCCAAGATCCATATCTTGAAGCACCTAAAGATGAAGGCTGGCCTTCTTCATGTTCCACAAGCACTCCAAGCTTTTGCCTCCCTAAGAGCCATGTAGAATTGCTCGGTCATAGATTATCATTACATTTGAAAGTTTTATAGATATCACCAAATTGTGAAATACTGAATTTCAGAAGATGTTTCTTATGTGGGATTTTATTTAGATATGTGGGTGATATGGTGAACAATACCCTTGACAATGCTTATGAATTAATGCAATAGTGAATTATGTGTTTGAAAGAGATTAATCCTAATCATTACTATTAAATAGATATATAGTTATATAGCAAGAATATTTCTGAAGCCCAAGGGGTGGCTATCCAGTTTACTTCTCCTGGTAAATGAAGGGTAAGGAGTGTGTGTTGTTTTGCTGCTGTTTTTCCATAGGGTAGCGGCATCCTGGCTTTGGCTTCAGTGAAGCCAAAGAACAGTTAACAGAAGGTAGTGTCGGGTGAGGATCAGTGTAGTAGTTTGCTAGGGCTGCCATAACAAAGTACCATGAACTGAGTGGCTTAAACAACAGACATTAATTGTCCCCCAGCTCTGAAGGCCAGAAGTCTGAAATAATATGTCAGCAGCAGTCGTTCCTTCTGAGTATTGTGAGGGAAGAATCTGTTCTAGGCTTCTCTTCTTGGCTTATAGATGGCTGTGTTTTCTCTGTGTCTCTTCACATTGTCTTCCCTCTATGTCTTTCTCTCTCCTTTTTGTAAGACACTAGTCATATTCGGCACCAGTGATTTTACCTTCATTACCTCTGTGAATACTCCATCTTTAGGCCTTTACTAAGGTCATATTCTGCGGCACTGAATAAGACAAGACTACAACATATCTTTTGAGGGGAGAGGGTGAGATACAATTCAACCCAAAACAATAAGGATGGTCTGAGGTTGGGCAGCCAACAGATGGGAAAGCCAAGATCCAAATGCAAGGGAGACTGGAGATTTGAGAAAACCCATTCATGATGGGGTTCAAAGAGGCCTGAATGATCAGAAACTTGGGATAATTCCTAAGCTGAAATGCCAATAATTGCAGTAATTTTTTATGTGATGTCCCTAACAATAATAATGTTTGGGTCAGGAGATTTTTTTAAATTATACTTTAAGTTCTAGGATACATGTGCACAACGTGCAGGTTTGTTACATATGTATACATGTGTCATGTTAGTGTGCTGCACCCATTAACTCATCATTTACATTAGGTATATCTCCTAATGATATCCCTCCCCCCTCCCCCCACCCCACGACAGGCCCCGGTGTGTGATGTTCCCCTTCCTGTGTCCAGGTGTTCTCATTCTTCAATTCCCACCTATGAGTGAGAACATGCGGTGTTAAGTTTTCTGTTCTTGCGATAGTTTGCTAAGAATGATGGTTTGCAGCTGCATCCATGTCCCTACAAAGGACATGAACTCATTCTTTTTGTGGCTGCATAGTATTCTATGGTATATATGTGCCACATTTTCTTAATCCAGTCTATCATTGATGGACATTTGGGTTGGTTCCAAGTCTTTGCTATTGTGAATAGTGCTGCAATAAACATACATGTGCATGTGTCTTTATAGCAGCATGATTTATAATCCTTTGGGTATATACCCAGTAATGGGATTGCTGGGTCAAATGATATTTCTAGTTCTAGATCCTTGAGGAATTATCACTGTGTCTTCCACAATGGTTGAACTAGTTTACAGTCCCACCAACAGTGTAAAAGTGTTCCTATTTCTCCACATTCTTTCCAGCACCAGTTGTTTCCTGACTTTTTAATGATCATCATTCTAACTGGAGTGAGATGGCATCTCATTGTGGTTTTGATTTGCATTTCTCTGATGAACAGTGATGATGAGCTTTTTTCATGTGTCTGTTGGTTGCATAAATGTCTTCTTTTGAGAAGTGTCTGTTCATATCCTTTGCCCACTTTTTGATGGGGTTTTTTTTTCTTGTAAATTTGTTTGAGTTCTTTGTAGGTTCTGAATATTAGCCCTTTGTTGGATGAGTAGATTGCAAAAATGTTCTCCCATTCTGTAGGTTGCTTGTTCACACTGATGGTAGTTTCTTTTGCTGTGCAGAAGCTCTTTAGTTTAATTAGATCCCATTTGTCAATTTTGGCTTTTGTTGCCATTGCTTTTGGTGTTTTAGAAATGAAGTCCTTGCCCATGCCTATGTCCTGAATGGTATTGCCTAGGTTTTCTTCTAGGGTTTTTATGGTTTTAGATCTAACATTTAAGTCTCTAATCCATCTTAAATTAATTTTTGTATAAGGTGTAAGGAAGGAATCCAGTTTCAGCTTTCTACTTATGGCTAGCCAGTTTTCCCAGCACTATTCATTAAATAGGGAATCGTTTCCCCATTTCTTGTTTTTGTCAGGTTTGTCAAAGATCAGATGGTTGTAGATGAGTGGTGTTATTTCTGAGGGCTCTGTTCTGTTCCGTTGATCTATATCTCTGTTTTGTTACCAGTACCATGTTGTTTTGGTTACTGTAGCCTTGTAGTATAGTTTGAAGTCAGGTAGCATGATGCCTCCAGCTTTGTTCTTTTGGCTTAGGATTGTCTTGGCAATGCGGGCTCTTTTTTGGTTCCGTATGAACTTTAAAGTAGTTTTTTCCAATTCTGTGAAGAAAGTCATTGGTAGCTTAATGGGGATGGCATTGAATTTATAAATTACCTTGGGCAGTATGGCCATTTTCACGATATTGACTCTTCCTATCCATGAGCATGGAATGTTCTTCCATTTGTTTGTATCCTCTTTTATTTCATTGAGCAGTGGTTTGTAGTTCTCCTTGAAGAGGTCCTCCACATCCCTTGTAAGTTGGATTCCTAGGGTCAGGACATTTTAAAGAAGCAAAAAAGCAAAACAAAAACAAAAAAACAAAAACAAAATAAAACAAACAAACAAAAACAACTGGAACAAGAGGCCACCGTGGCTCACACCTATAATCCTGGCACTCTGGGAGGCCAAGGTGGACGGTGGACAGATTGCCTGAGTTCAGGAGTTTGAGACCAGCCTGGGCAACATGGTGAAACATTGTCTCTACTAAAAACACCAAAAAAAAAAAAAAAAAATTAGCTGGGCATGGTGGTATTTTCCTGTAATACAAGCTACTCGAGAGGCTAAGGTGTGAGAATCACTTGAAACTGGGAGGCAGAGGTTGGTTGCAGTGAGCCAAGATCATGCCACTGCACTCCAGCCTGGGCAACAGAGAGAGACTCTGTCTCCAAAAAAACAAAAAAAAAGAAAGAAAGAAAAAAAAAGAAAAAGAAAAAGAAAAAGAAAAAACATTTGAACAAGAGGATAGCTGTGGTAGTAATGGTGTAAAACAAGGCCAAGTTGTGACACTGTTCATAATCAGGGGACTATAATATTATTTAATATTAGCATGTTTGACCCTTCTGAACTCCTTATTTATTCTCATTTTGGTTTTTCTTTTCTTTCGTTTTATATTGAATTAATTTAGATTGGGTTTAATCCCAAGTAGTTTTTGCAGCAATAAAGTCTATTTTGCTAGACTTCCATGTTCCATGTCTACTAAGTTTCTGAAGATGGTGAATTCTATTAAAAGAGAGCTAGAGAAATAATTATTCAAAATAATTTGAATGCTAAGTTTGTACTCTTTGTTTTAAGGGGAAAATACAATTTTTTAAAAAGAGCATAAGGATCTAACAAAAGTGTGGCTATGTCTACAAATTCAGGTCAGAAAGAAATGTTGCAACCTCCCTGTCAAATCAATTTAATTCGTATTTTAAGACTGCAACACACGAGACAAAAAACATAAACATTCATATTTCTTGGACTTCTCCATTATAGTATAGTTTCTATATATTATAGTATAGTTTTTAGATTTTTATACAGGGTAAAGATTGGGGGTGAGGCATCTTGTCTTCAGTCTTTCTGCCACATTGATAGCCATGGAAATGTCTTCTGCCCACAAGACCCTTTCAGGACCAACAGATTCCTACTGCTTCAGGAATGTTTGCAGCACAGACCCTTTCTTGGTGAGATTGCGTGTGTGTCCCTCTGCTTGAGAACTGTTCAGCCAGGTCCTCTTGGAGGTCTCAGAACATGTCCTGTGGTGTTCTGAGAAGCAGGATGTTGGTCTCTTCTACTCCAACAGCTCACAAATCTCTTTCTTTTCTTTCAACCCACTAGCTCAAAAGGGGCAGGGTGATTTTCAACCTAATGGAAATAATTTTCCATTCGTTCATGCTATAGAATTTCCTTCTTTTTGCCTCCTCAGCAAAATCCACAACCAATCATTTCCTCTGAAACTTAGGCTTTTAGAAACAATGGGCAGAATGACTTTGGTCTGTGTTTGCTTCATTCCTGGCCCTGTATTGTCATTCCTGAGTAATGACAGGAGGACTAGCAACCTTCAGTGTGGAGAAGGGAAGGTGGAAAATAGAAAGAGAAAAGGGTACGTTAATATCACAAAATGTGTTTCCAGGTGCACAATTAAGGTACAGGTGTTCTCAAACCAGTTACATCTTTACACACATTCAGTAACAAGCAAGACTAATATCATGGCTAATAGCATAAAGGGAGACCACCAGAGTTAGCCAATGGCTTTTTTATTGTCTTGCTGGGGAAAAGACTCAGTGAAACTTTACCTAATTAAAATTTACCAATAGGTATTTTCATCTCCTGAAAACAGTATGACTTAAACCTCTTCAGTTTAGAATATGATGCCTCTGGAATTTCCCAATGCTTCATTGAGAGTCTGCTTTCTAGAGTCCATATGTAGCTTGTATATCACTGACATCTCATTAATAGCATTAGTAAAGAATGACCCAATGAAAGACTCTCCATTCTATCAAAGCATTAGATTTTGTGGTAAAAAGATAAAAAGTAAATTGGAAGTAGAGTTGTCTTCCCAGGGCCTGCATGCCTTAGTCTACATTGTAGTCACCCATGTAAGATGCGCCAAATCAAAAATAATTGTTTTTAGCAACAAATGCAGCTTTCTAAGGACCACTCAATTTATTTCACACTTTTTTCCCACAAAAAGTAGACATTTCAGAGCGGCATTATCATCTACCAGAAAAAGTTATCTGATGGCATTTGGCTTACCAGAATAAGAATTCGTTTTAGATTGTTAAGCAGCTAGCTACTGACTACTTAACAGTTCTGACATTACACTGAATATAAGCAGTATTGCTAAAAGCCAATACTCATCTGACATAGTGAAATTGAAATTAAGCACAAAATTATAGAAAACATGAGAATATTATTATTCACTTCTCAGAAACAGTGTCATCTAGGCAGGTGGCATGGCTAATTCCTGTAATCCCCACACTTTGGGAGGCTGAAATAGGAGGATCCCTTAAGGCCAGGAGTTTGAGACCAGCCTGGGCAACATAGCAAAGCCCCATCTCTACAATCAAAATAAAAACAAATTAGCTGAGCATGGTGGCACATGCCTGTAGCTCCAGTTACTCAAGAGGCTGAGGCGGGAGGATTACTTGAGCCCAGAAGTTTGAGGTTACAGTGAGCCATGAGAACACTACTGTACTTCAGTCTGGGTGAAAGAGCCATATCACATCTCAAAAATAAAAAAGAAAGAAAGAAAAAAATAAGGAAACTAAAATCAATGTCATCTAAGCACAGATAGACAAATGAATGCTTACTCTTTTCTTAGGTGATGAGCAATTAGCCAAATGCAATGGCACGTATTTATAAATTTTTATATCACAAACTAGACTTCTAGTCTCTGTTCCAGTATGTAAGCTACTTGGAAGTTGTCATTCTCAGCCTCAAAATAAAACAACAACAAAAAAAGCTGAACAAACTGAAAACAAACAACTCTTCTTATATCCATCAGAAAACTGAAGTCACAGGGCAAACTCAAATTAGAGAAGCACGTTAATACAGAAAATCACAATTACCAGACCAGAGGCAAAAATCTTCTGCAAGAACCAGTATCAAGATATGAAGATTTAAACTGTAATTGACAAGTTGTTGGCGGCTCAGTGTGGACAAATTTGAGAGTTAAAAACTCTAGGGGGCTCAATCTTAGGGGAGCCCCTATACTTATGTGAGTTTTACATCTAGAAGCCCTACCAGGTTTTCACAGTGAATATCTGGTAAAAAAAAAAAAAAAAATCCCCTTCTGTTTCCAGAATGGTATGGGGAAAGTTTCCATTTAAAATTTGCCCAGATTATTTTGTTCTTCTCAAACTGGCCTACTCTCATGAAAAACTGTTTTACCAGAGTTTAATCAAATGGAGGCCTTACCAGAACCTAACTGACCTGAGAGAAGAGAAATACCCAACTTCAGCTACCTCTAGCCAGTCTTACTCACCAAAGAGGAGGAAACATTGAGAAGCACTCATGAAGCTCACAGCTCAGGAGCATAGGCTGACTAAAAGCCTGAGACTGCATCATAGGACTATGGAACACTTACTCTTGCCTCACACCTCACCATCACACCAATAGGGCTCTTATATAATAACTGGAGAATACAACTAAAAGAACTGGATGTGTCAGACTTTATTTAAGAAGAAATCTCTAAGGAAACTCAGAGACAACCAGAAACACAAATAGAAAAACACAAGAGGAAATGTTAATCTCTGACACCTACAGCTACAGCCTAACTCCTAGTCAGATAAACATAAAGTCTCACAAAAAACACTCTATCTACCTCTGTTCCATTTACCCAGTATTTCATGTCTAGCTTTCAATATAAGATTGTAAGGCACAATAAAAGACAAAAAAAGAAAAAGAAAAACATTTTGAAGGGATAGAACAAGTATCAGATCCAGGGTCAGACATGGCAGGGATGTTGGAATTATTAGACTGGGAATTTAAAACAACTATGATTAATAAGCTGAGAGCTCTAGTGGAGAAAATGGGCAACATATGAGAACAGATAAGTGATGTAAGCAGAAAGGAGAAAAAATTTTAAAAGAATCAAGAGGAAATATTAAAAATCAAAAACATTGTACCAAGAATGAAGAATACCTTAAAGGGGCATTTCAATGAACTGAACACAACTGAAGAAAGAATGAGTGAGCTTAAAGAAATGTCAATAGAAACTTCTAAAACTGAAATGCAAAGAGAGAAAAAGACAACAGAATATCCAAGAATTGTGGAACAACTACAAAATGTATAACATACACATAATAGGAATACCAGAAGGACAATAAGGACAAAACAGAACAGAAGAAATATTTGGCTGGGCGCGGTGGCTCACGCCTGTAATCTCAGCACTTTGGGAGGCCGAGGTGGACGGATCACGAGGTCAGGAAATCGAGACCATCCTGGCTAACACGGTGAAACCCCGTCTCTACTAAAAATACAAAAAAATTAGCTGGGTGTGGTGGCGGGCACCTGTAATCCCAGCTACTCTGGAGGCTGAGGCAGGAGAATGGCGTGAACCCGGGAGGCGGAGCTTGCAGAGAGCCGAGATGGCGCCACTGCACTCCAGCCTGGGTGAGGAGCGAGACTCCATCTCAAAAAAAAAAAAAAAAAAAGAAATATTTGAAGCAATACTAACTGAGAATTTCCTAAAGTTAATGATAGACACCAAACCACAGACACAGAAAGCTCAGAGAACAAGTAGGATAAAAAACAAAAATTTACACCCAGGCATATAATTTTCAAACTGCAGAAAATTAAAGACAAAGAGAACATCTTGGAAGATGAAAAAACACCTTACCTATAAAGAAGTAACAAGAGGAATTATGAATTACACTGGTGGTGTAGGGGTGGTACCTTGGTGGGGGGGAGGGGGGTGGGAGGCAGCAGGATGGGGAGGGGGGTGGGGAAGTGGGAGGAGGGGCGTAGGGGGGTGGGCAGCCAAGGTGGCTGACTACAGGCAACAGCATTAGGAGGCTCCCACTGAAAAAAAAACATATTTAGCTTGTGAATGCTTCACCTGCAACCAAGGTATCCAGATTCTGTCATCAAAATGGGTTCGAGTGCTGGCATGACCCAAGGAGACAAGGAAGAACAGTGTGGTGCTGCGGCCCACCTGAGAGCCACACGGGGAAGGGGAATCGCCTCCCCTCAGCCAAGGGAGGCAGTGAGTGAGCACGCTACCCAGCCGGGGAAACTGCTTTTTCCATGGAACTGTGCAACCCACGGATCGGAAGATCCCACTTGTGAACCTACACCACCAGGGCCTAGCATCCCAACCCCAGAATGCACAGATTCTTACAGCTTCTCAGCTAGAATCTGCTCAAGCGTATTGAACTCCCAGGAGGAGGGGCAACCAGCACCGGCTGTGGCTGCCTGCTAAGTTGTTTGAGCTCCTTTGGGGAGGGGCAGCAACCAGCACTGGGATTCACAACTGCCTAACACACTAAGCTCCTTGCGTGGGAGAAGGGCGGCACCCACTTCTATAGCTCCAGGCTGCTCTTTTACCCTGCTGGAGCCAGGGAGGCTGGACGGCTCAGTCCCAACACTTGTCCCCACAGCCCAACACATCAGCTGTGGTAGCCTGCCGCCAGAGTGCCTCTTCAGGCCTAACCCTGACCCATCCTTCCTCAGTGGGTGGGATCTCCAATAACTCCAGCCAGAGCCTCAGGGACAGAATTTGGATCTCCCTGGGCCAGAGCCCCTAGGAAGAGAGGTGGCTGCAGTCTCTACGGAGCAGCCGACTTAGCCTCTCCTCCTGGTAGTTCTGAGGAATTCAGACAGCCCAGATGAGTGGGTCCCCCCCACCAGTGAAACACACCCTCTCCACTAAGGGACAGAGTGCTCTGTTAAATGGTCCTGTTCCCTGTTCACCCAACTGGGTGAGACCCTCCAACAGGGGTTGTCAGACACCCTATATAGGAGCAATCCTACTGACAACAGGTTGGTGCCCCTCGAGGTCATAAGTTCCAGAGGAAGGAGCAGGCACCCATCTTTGCTGTTCTCCAGCCTCCTTGAGTGACATCTCTAGGCATGGGAGTGAATCATATAGATAGGGCCTGAAGTGAACCCCCAGAAACTTCAGCAGCCCTATAGAAGAGGTACCTGATCATTGAAAGGAAAACAAGCAGAAAGCAACAATAACAGCACCATCATCAACAACAAAAAGCCCCCACAAAAATCCCATCCAAGGATCAGCAGCCTCAAAGACCGAAACGAGACAAACTCACGAAGATGAGAAAGAATCAACAATACAGTGTTGAAAACCCAAAAGAGGGAAATTTATAGCACTAAATGCCCACATCAGAAAGCTAGAAAGATCTCAAATCAACACCCTAACATCACAATTAAAAGAGCTAGAGAGGCAAGAGCAAACTAATTCAAAAGCTAGCAGAAAACAAGAAATAACTAAGGTCAGAGACAAATTGAAGGAGATAGAGAAACAAAAAATCCTTCAAATAATCAACGAATCCAGGAGGTGGTTTTCTGAAAAAATTAACAAAATAGATTGACCACTAGCTAGACTAATAAAGAAGAAGAGAGAGAAGAATCAAATAGACACAATAAAAAATAATAAAGGGGATATCGCTACTGACCCCACAGAAACACAAACTAGCATCAGAGAATACTGTAATCACCTCTGCACAAATAAACTAGAAAATCTAGAAGAAATGGATAAATTCTTGGGTGCATACATTCTACCAAGACTGAACCAGGAAGAAATTGAATCCCTGAATATAACAATCACAAGCTCTGAAATTGAGGGAGTAATTAATAGCCTCCCAAACAAACAAACAAACAAAAAACAGGACCAGACAGATTCACCAGTGAATACTACGAAAAATACAAAGATGAGCTGGTACCATTCCTTCTGAAACTATTCCAAAGAACTGAAAAGGAGGGACTACTCCCTAACTCATTTTATGAAGCCAGCATCATCCTGATACAAAACTGGGAAGAGACACAACAACAACAACAAAAAACTTCAGGCCAATATCCCTGATGAACATTGATGTGAAAATCCTCAATAAAATGCTGGCAAACCAAATCCAGGAGCACATTAAAAAACTTATGCACCACAATCAACTCAGCTGCATCCCTAGAATGCAAGGCTGGTTCAACATATGCAAATCAATAAGTGTAATCAATCACATAAACAGAACCAAAGACAAAAACCACATGATTATGTCAATAAATGCAGAAAAGGTCTTTGATAAAATTCAACATCACTTCATGCTAAAAAAAAAAAACCCCAATAAACTAGGTATTGATGGAACATATATGTAAATAATAAGAGCTATTTACGACAAACCTACAGCCAATATCATAATGAATGGGCAAAATCTGTAAGCATTCCCTTTGAAAATTGGCACAAGACAAGGATGACCTCTCTCACCACTCCTATTCAACATAATATTGGAAGTTCTGGCCAGGGCAATTAGGCAAGAGAAATAAATAAAGCATATTCAAATAAGAAGAGAGGAAGTCAAGTTGTCTCTGTTTGCAGATGACATGATTGTATATTTAGAAAACCCCATCATCTCAGCCCAAAAACTTCTTGAACTGATAAGCAACTTCAGCAAACAATCAGTATACAAAATCGATGTGCAGAAATCATAAACATTTCTTTACACCAACAATAGGCAAGCAGAGAGCCAAATCATGAATGAACTCCCATTCACAATCGCTACAAAGAGAATAAAATACCTAAGAATACAGCTAACAAGGGATGTGAATAAGCTAACAAGGGATGTGAAGGACTTCTTCACTGCTCAAGAAAATAAGAGAGGACACAAACAAATGGAAAAACATTTCATGCTCATAGATAGGAAGAATCAATATCGTGAAAATGGCCACACTGCCCAAAATAATTTATAGATTCAATGTTATCCCATCAAACTACCATTGACATTCTTCACGGAATTAGAAAAAACAAATTTAAATTTCATATGGAATCAGAGAAGACCCCGTATAGCCAAGACAATCCTAAGCAAAAAGAACAAAGCTGGAGGCATCACACTACCTGACTTCAAACTATACTACAAGGCTACAGTAACCAGAGCAGCATGGTACTGGTACCAAAGCAGACATATAGACCAATTAAGGAGAACAGAGACCTCAGAAATAACACCACAGATCTATAACCATCTGATCTTCAACAAACCTGCTGCCAAAAACAAGCAATGGGGAAAGGATCTCCTATTAAGTAAATGGTGCTGGGAAAACTGGCTAGCCATATGCAGAAAACTGAAACTGGACCCTTTCTTTACACCTTATACAAAAATTAACTCAAGATGGACTAAAGACTGAAATGTAAAACCTGAAACCATAAAAACCCTAGAAGAAAATCTAGGCAATACCATTCAGGACATAGGCATGGGCAAAGACTTCATGAAAAAAGTGTCAAAAGCAATTGCGACAAAAGTCAAAATTGACAAATGGGATCTAATTAAACTAAGGAACTTCTGCAAGTGAAAGAAGCTATCATCAGAGTGAACAGGCAACCTATAGAATGGGAGAAATTTTTGCAATCTACCCATCTGACCAAGGTCTAATATCCAGGATCTACAAGGAACTTAAAGTTACAAGAAAAAAAAAAAAATCAAAAAGTGGGTAAAGGATATGAACAGAGACTTCTCAAAAGAAGACATTTATGCAGCCTACAAACATCTGAAGAAAAGCTCAACATCACTAATCATTAGAGAAATGCAAATCAAAACCACACTGAGATACCATCTCACGCCAGTCAGAATGGCAATTATTTAAAAGTCAGAAAACAATAAAATAGACGCTGGCAAGGCTGTAGAGAAATAGGAATGCTTTTACACTGTTGGTGGGAGTGTAAATTAGTTCAACCATTGTGGATGACAGTATGGTGACTCCTCAAGGATCTAGGACCAGAAATACCATTTGACCCAGCAATCCCATTACTGGTATATACCCAAAAGAATATAAATCATTCTACTATAAAGACACATGCACATGTATATTTACTGCAGCACTATTTACAATAGTAAAGACATGGAACCAACCCAAATGCCCATTAATGATATACTGGATAAAGAAAATATGGTACATATAAACCATGGAATACCATGCAGCCATAAAAAGGAATGAGGTCATGTCCTTTGCAGGGACATGTATGAAGCTGGAAGCCATTATCCTCAGCAACTTAACACAGGAACAGAAAACCAAACACCACATATTCTCACTCATAAGTGGGAGTTGAACACTGACAACACTGACACAAGGGGAACAACACACACCAGGGCCCTTTTGGGGGTGAGGGGTGGGGGGGAACTTAGAGGATGGGTCAATAGGTGCAGCAAACCACCATGGCACATGATTACCTATGTAACAAACCTACTCATTCTGCACATGTATCCCATTTTTTTTTAGAAGAAATAAAGAAAAAAATAAAAACAAATAAACAAAAAAAGAACTACATTGGGCTTATTTTCAGAATGCATGCAAACAAGAAGAGAGTAAAGTGAAATATGTAATGTATTAAAAGAAAAAAACCCACCAGTCTGGAATTCTTTATTCTTTAAAAGTAAAAGACAAAGATTTTCTCCAACAAGCAAAAATTGAGGGAATTTGTCACTAGGAGATCTGCCTTGCAGGAAATGTTAAAATAATTTTTTCAGAAGGAAGAAACATGATATGATAGATACTTGGATCTACATAAAGAAAGGAAGGGCCGGGTGCAGTGGCTCACACCTGTAATACCAGCACTTTGAAAGGCCGAGGTGGGTGGATCACAAGGTCAGGAGTTCAAGACCAGCCTGGCCAACATAGTGAAACCCCGTTCCTACTAAAAATACAAAAAATTAGCTGTACGTAGTGGCAGGCACCTGTAATCCCAGCTACTCGGGAGGCTGAGGCAGGAGAATCGCTTGAACCCAGGAAGCAGAGGTTGTAGTGAGCCAAGATCATGCCATTACACTCCAGCCTGGGCAACAGGAGCGAAACTCCATCTTAAAAAAGAAAAAGAAAAGAAAGGCAAAGTGTTAAAGAAGAAAAATATGATGGTAAAATACCATAAACTATGGATCTTCTTCAAAAGATGAGCTTACTTACTTAAACCATTAAATATACAGAACTGAAGTTTTTCTCAGAAGAGAATCATAAATTCTAAAGGATATTTTATTTACTCAATATATTATTTTCCTATCAATAATCTAGGTCATTTCTAATGATTTAATAATAAGGTGCTTTATTTGTTCAACAAATAATTATTGAATGTATGCTAAATGTTAGACTCTATTACTATTCATAGAAAAATGGAACAAAGATAAAAGAATTATTTCTCCCCAAAAGAAGTACACAATTTAATAAAGCTAGAGAAATGCTGCTTGAAAATTTAATAATACAGTGAGCTGAAAGTCATATACACCAGTTAAGTGTCACTTTCAGGGAAGCATCTGACTTTAAAGACATCAGGCAAAGTTCATTAGAGGACACAGCATTAAAACTGAAATTTAAATGTAAGAGGAGTTAAGGGATGATAACTGTATATGCAAAGGTATAAAGAAGCATGTCATGTATCAAAAATGCAAAGTGGCCAGGGGTGGTGTCACACCTGTAATCCCAGCACTTTGGGAGACCAAGGCAGTAAGATCATTTACAGACCAGCCTGAACAACATGGTGCAACCCTGTGTCTACCAAAAAAAAAAAAAAAAAAAAAAAAAAAAGCCAGGTGTGGTGGCACAGGCCTGTAGTTGCCACTATTCAGGAGGCTGAGGTGGGAGGGTCTCCTGAACTTGTGAGTCGTAGGCTGCAGTGACCTAAGATCGTGCCATTGCACTCCAGCCTGGTTGACAGAGTGGAAAAAAAAAAAGAAAGAAAGCAAAGGGATTTGGTATCTCTCAAATTTAGGGAAAGAGAGTGGGGAATGAGGCTGGACCAGTGGAAGTCAGGTAAGAAAAGTCTTACATACCCAGCAAAGGGATTGACTTGTGTTGATTTGTTTTTGTTTTTGTTTTTTGAGACGGAGTCTCACTCTGAAGCCCAGGTTGGAGTGCAGTGTCACGATCTGAGCTCACTGCAACCTCCGCCTCACGGGTTCAAGTGATTCTCCCGTCTCAGCTTCCTGAGATGGTATTACAGGCATGTGACGATATGGCCAGTTAATTTTTGTATTTTTAGTAGAGATGGAGTTCGCTATGTGGGCCAGGCTGCTCTCAAACTCCCAACCTCAGGTGATCCGCTCGCCTCGGCCTCCCAAAGTGCTGGGATTACAGTCGTGAGCCACCGCGCCTGGCCTTTGTTTTTGTTTCTCTATGAACAAATCAGGTATATTGAAGAATAGTGGATTACAATAACAAAAGCACTACGTAACATTTATTGACTGTTACCTTATCCTAGGCTCTGTTCTAAACAGTTAACATTTATTAATTTAAGCCTCACAATCTGCTGCAAGACTCAGCATGGTTAAGTAACTTGTCCAAAGTCATTCAGCTCAGTGGCAGAGCTGGGTAGGATGTGATGTAGTGGCACTTGTGTTTAGAATTATCTCTCTGATAGCCATGTAGAAGATGAAGAGGTTGGTGATAAACTCGGGCAATGGTCACGGGGATGGGGAGGAGGAGCAGATAGTCAGAAAGTAGAATTGACAGAATTGATGATCAAATCGTTGTGTGAGGGCTAGGAGAAGAAGATCTAAGATGACTTTGAGGTTCTTGGCTTGGGAAAATTGAAAGAGATGATGTCACCATTCCAAAAACAGGCAATATTGGGAAGAAAACAGTTCTGAGACTATTTCATACACTCATCAATTCATACATTCATCTATTCAGTCAATATTGTCTGCCTACTCTGGATTAGGCAATCTGTTAAGTGTTGGATATACAATGTTAAGCAAATTAGACAAAATTCTCATACAGCCTGCAGTCTAAGCACAAAGCCAATTTCTGAAAACATTAAAGCTTCTATAGGTCATCAAGGTAGGCATTTCTACAAGAAGCTTTGTACACAGCTTTTAAAATTCCTGTTGATTCCCTAAAATTTACTAGAGACCCCGCCTTTTCCTGGACCCACAGCCATGTCCAGTCCAGGCCCAGGCCCTGAAATGTGTCTTGGATTCCATGCACCTTCACTCTGACCTAAAGTCAACACACGTAGCCAGAGGTGGGGTGGCTTCTGGGCTTTGACCAGTACACCTGCAGCAAGCCAGCCTTGGGAGAAAGAAGATTTATCTCTAAGGGAATATGTCCAAGGTGCAGATTATATGTTTAGCTTCAAGAGAAATCTGAATTGGAGGTAGACATGTGAAGGTCGTCAGCATGTATACAGTACATTAGATCACTCATGTGAATGACTTTGATAAGAACCGACAGCTGAAGACGGTGCTTGGAGTAGCATTAGGAACAGGTGTCCATAGAAGACTTAGAAGAAAAACCTGGATAGGGAGCAGGAAAACCACTAGAGTAGTGTCACAGATTCCCAAGGAGAGGAGAGCTTTAAGAAGACACTAATGAGTAGAATAAAATGCCCCTGAGTGATATGTAAAGCATGAGCTGACAATGTCCTGAATATGGGTTCATTTGTACTGACTCTTCATCCACTTATATATTAAGAGTCTTTGTTGGGGAATTTGGTATTGACGCAATAGATTCCATCATTATAATGAACTCTTGGGCCTACATTATACAAGCTCTAGACTGCTTTTGGGCTTGAGGGTATTGTAATGATGGTTAAATTTATAAAGTATTCTTCCAGGATCATTTGTTCAAATCAGAAATCTTAGAAACATATTTGCTGGAGTCTTCAATTTTTTATTTTTCTTCTATAACTTTGAGATGTGATAGATGTGATAGATACTTGGATCTACATAAAGAAAGGAAGGGCCGGGTGCAGTGGCTCACGCCTGTAATACCAGCACTTTGGAAGGTCGACGCGGGTGGATCATGAGGTCAGGAGTTTGAGACCACCCTGGCCAACATAGTGAAACCCCATTCCTACTAAAAATACAAAAAATTAGCCGAGCGTGGTGGTGGATGACAAAAAGTATAGAAAACAGGATTTTTTTCTTTGGATAGTTGATCTATTAAAGTGGAGTTTTAGTTTGCA
Source organism: Chlorocebus sabaeus (assembly GCF_047675955.1). Lineage (NCBI taxonomy): Eukaryota > Metazoa > Chordata > Mammalia > Primates > Cercopithecidae > Chlorocebus > Chlorocebus sabaeus. The sequence goes on from NC_132928.1 coordinate 59,068,355, forward strand.
ATAAATCCAGATTATTGTCAGCTTGGTTATACAGTTTAATTTAAAATGTGGTTTATCTGGTCTTTTCACTCTACCATAATAGAATTTTGGCCTCAAAATTAATTTGGCATCCTTTTTGTATAGGTAGCATTTGGCATTCAGGCAGAGCGCAGTGGACATGTTCTGTCTTCGCTTCATAGTATATGTGGGTTCAGCTGAAGAGACTTAAATGACTGGGAGTGACTTGAACAATTGAGAGACAGAATCATTTAGAGGCTTCTTCCATGTCTGGGAACTGGTCAGGAATGAATCAAAGGCTGGGCTAAGCAGGGACTGTCACCTAGAACTCCTACATGTGACTATGTGACCTGCATGTTGCCATGTGATCTCTCCATATGGCTTGGGTTTCCTCACAGGATGGTGGCCTCAGGATATGCTGCTGGACTTATCACATGATGACTCAGGATTCCATAAGCAAGTGTTCCAGAAAACAAGGAGCAAATTGCATGACTTTTTATGACTCAGTCTCAAAAATCCTGTGGCACTACAAATTCACCTAAATCAAGAATGAGTACACAAATCGACCTCTTTATGGGAGAAATGGCAAATAATTTACAGCCATGTTTTAAAACTGCCATACTTATCAAAGGTGCTGTGAGAACGGAAGTACAACAAAAATAATGAATGAAGATTGACTAGCTACATATTATGGTGTGAGAATGGTATAGAACCTTAGTTAAAAAGGCTTGCGCTGGGTTTTCAAAAATCAGAAATCATGCAAAGAACATTATCTGGATTCCTTCTTCCTTTCAAAAATTATTGAAAATACTGTGGTGAAAAGATAAAGTTCTTGCTCTCATAAAGTTTACATTCTTGTAGGAGGATGCAGAGGAGGGAAACAGATAATAAAGAAGTCATAAAATACATGAATAAGATGATTTATGCTAGAAATATATGTCTGAAGAAAACAAATTCATTTATTAAAGATTTAGAATTTAAGAGAAAGTTCAATGCTAGGCCAAAGGATCTAGCTTACCACAATCATGAAAGCATGGGATATAAATTATATAAGATCCAGAGAATCTACACAAGAAGGAAAAAGATGAGATGACAAAGGTTGAGTGCTGTACAACATTTTCAGGAAGCACAGAATATAAAAACTTGGATATGCAAGTTCAAATGTCATACAAAAGATTGGATTTGAAGCCAAAGAAAAACAGAGCCAAGGGCTAGAAGCAAGGTATAATTGAAGTTGAACAAGAATGAGGTTGATAGAAAAGCACAGTGAAGTTGCTGTAATATTTCCTTTTTGGCATCAACTATGTATAGTGGATGGGGCTGATGTAAGGAATAGAGGTGAGATGTGCCATTATATACAGCAGTCTATAAATCATTAAAGAGACATAGTAGAGAGAAGTTATTTGCAAGGCATGCAATTGTCAAAGAATTGGCATTAAGAATATATTATAAACTGCTAAAAATTAATTTCACAAAATCAAACAATCCAGTGGGAAAAATGGGCAAAGGATATGAAAAGAGAAATCACAGAAAAGGAAATCAATCTCACTATAATCAAGGAAATACAAAATAAAAAGTACAACAACAATGAAAAGTAATAATAGTGAACTATCATTAAATGGCATCCCACACACACACACATAAGTAGACTAGTTTTAGTGGTTATAATAATTAGAAGATATATATATATATCTTTTATATATATATATAAGCTTGGATAAATGTTAAAAACTATGGTAGGGTAAAAATCACATAGAAAAATGTAAAACAACATAATATTACCTAATTTAAAAACGTGCAAACAATACTACATAATAATTGCTAATACATCTACAGGTAGTAAGGTATAAAAACAACAATAAAATACACCCCAATTTCAGGTACTACCATGGTGAGAAAAAAGGAAATGGAATTGCAAGACAGGATAGTCTTCTATTATAGCATTCAAATATTAATATATCTGCTATGTCTTCTTTCGTATAAAGAAAGTCTTTTTTTTTCTTTTTTCTTTTTTTTTTTTTTAAGATGGAGTTTCACTCTGTCACCCAGGCTGGAATGCAGTGGTTCAATCTCAGCTCACTGCAACCTCCGCACTTCAGGTTCAAGTGATTCTCCTGCCCCAGCCCCGCAAGTAGCTAGTATTACAGGCGCCCGCCACCGTGCCTGGCTAACTTTTGTGTTTTTAGTGGAGATGGGGTTTCACCGTGTTGGCCAGGCTGGTCTCAACTCCTGACATCAAGTGATCTGCCCTCCTTGGCCTCCCAAAGTGCTGGGATTACAGATGTGAGCCACCGTGCCCGGCAACAAAGAATTAGATCTAAAGCGAATATGGTAAGATGCTGAAACATGTAAAATATGGCTGGTGATGGTACACTATTTTCTGTTGTCTGAAATATTTTACAATCACCTCTTTTTTAAATATTAGAAACATAAACCATATGGGTTATAAACATGTAATTTTTTTTGTGAGACAACTGGGTAAAGCCACTTGTTAGATCTGGTCAAGGAAGATGTGTCTGTCCTTATCCAGTTTGGGTCATATTCTCCTCTAGTAAGACCTTTTCTGTATCAAGTTAAGGTCTTGTCCTATACCTTATGATTTAAATTTTCACTTCTATATGTCAAAATTTTAATACTGATTACAGAAAATTCTTGGTTTCTCCATTTTAAATATTCCAAAGTTCATACGGTAAATTCAGAAGTTTTGGTTTTTTTTTTCATTTTTAAACAATTATATTTATAAGGAGATTTGCTTACTGGGAAATATGTATTTTCTGAAAAAAATACTAACTATGAGTCTCTTTGTTTCTCTCTTCTGAGTTTTCAATCTTATTCTCTTTGATGTTATGTTGGGAGATAGGGGATTTTTATTCTTGAAACTTTTGCTGGGAAAAGACCAACTATAAGGATCTGCAAATGACTCATTCATTGTGTAGAAATTATAGACTTCATGATATTCCATTTCTAAAATCATTTAAACATCTAATTCCTACTGCAAAGCTGCATCCTAGGATATGTGTTGGCTCATTATATAGCCATGTGGACCATACAAGAACACAAGTAACCCCTGGAGAGTCTCATGAAGGAGGTACCATCCTTATCTGAATTAATACAACACTTTCGCACAGGGTAAATTGTTGCCTAAGAGTAGATTTTGTAACCATTTAAATGCCAAATCAAATACTCTATTATTAAAGGGCAGTATCCTTTCTCTATCTTACTCCTAATACCCATAAAAGTAACAGTAATTTGGAAATTTCTCCCAGTCGGATTTTGCTCAATACTACTAAAGCTTAATTTCTTTTTTCTTTTTGGTGATATCCATACCAAGCACTCATGCTTCAGAAAAAGCTCTAAGCTTTGGCTGCAGCAACTTGAGCCTTGCTTTCTGCCATGTACACTGGAATGCACAACTCACAATGGTTTCCAGATATATCAGTTCCCTTCCTGTCTAGGACACTGCATTGCCGCATGACCTTTGCCAAGTCACTTCTTTCTGCTCTGCCATAACATAAGGTTGTAATTATGATGATCTCCCTCTTAGAAATGTGATGAGAAGCTATTCATAACAAAGACTGTAAAAATTGCAAACATGATGAGAGAGGCAGATATTAAATGCATGAAAATGTTCTAAATTGAATATTTACTTCCTGCCTGGCTCCACCTGTCCTTAAAATTTATCCATAAGACAACAGTAGCAAGAGTGCCTGATTAGGCCCTTCTGTTAATGCTATCGACTTAAAATATATTTTTCTGATCCCAAATATGGCCTGGATTTTTAGGCAGATGATATTTGTGTGTGTGAGTTATCTTTTCATTGTTCTCTCATCAGGCACATGGTCTTTCTTTTTTTCTTTCCCAAGAAAATTGAGATCACTTCGATGGTTTTAAACTGGCAATGTGATCTTGTTCAATGCCAGACACATAACGTGTTCTAGTAGCCGTCTGGAGCTGGGTCTGGGATCATATTCTCCTCTATCCCCAATACATGTTCCAAACACTTGTGAGCACACTGGAGGCAGAAGGCTTAAAGAGGTGAGATCAGGCCAGGCTGGCATCCACTCTGTAGGATTCAGGGACAGAGTCAAACTTCAAAGCGGTGCAGGAGTGACTGGCAAGGCACCAGAGTGTTCATGGTAGGTGTAAGGACAACAGGAGAAAAATAAGCTGTCTTAGTACATTTTTTCAAGTTTCTGTTTGTCTTCCATCTGTAGGCTCTTTAAGCTGCCTTCATATTTGGATGTGGAGGTTGAAGTATTGCTGACCAATGCCAGAGTCACAGGAATATCCTGCTGTGCTTTTGATCTTCCCATATGACTGAATTTCCTGAATCATCATGTTACTGTGTGTGCACATATGTGCACATGTGAATCTTCTGGCACATCTCCCAGAAGCGCTAGTTCTGGGACAAAGGGTCCATTGGTGCTTTCAGGATGTAATATTGATCACTTTGGCTTTCTTTGGCTCAGAGCCAGACACTCCGTCTCTCACTGCACAAGATGGCTGCCAACTCCATAGGCATGTCTCATTATGACAGCCTTCGGCAGGACTTCCTGAGAGCAGACTAATTTCTGAGAGGCTTTGAAACATGTTGTTTTAAAGTGGAATTTTGTGTTTTACCAACTATGGACAGTGCTTGGAATCTTGTTATTGCCTTTTAACTTTTAAGATCTGTGTTACATCCTATATTTAGTTATGTAATACTCGACAATACTCAGTTAAGCAGGAAAGTCAGTGACACAGAAAAACTGATTAGGTCTTTTAATCCCATGGTTTTGCACACTTTTTAATCTAGTATCAGTCTTAGTCAACTCCATAATTTGGACTTCAAACTTAATAACAGTTCAAAAGTCAAATTCACAAGTACGAAAGGATGAAATCTCCCAAGTTTTCAAAGTGTTTATTTCATGTAGAGTATTATTAAAATTGTAAAAGCAAAGGATATAGAAAAACCTTGATGCCAATGCTTAACCTTTAAAATAATACCAATCATCAGTGACCATTAAAATAAAATGTTTAAAACTACGATTATCTTCAGGTAGACATCTTTCAAATCAAGAACATGGCTACAAATTTGACCCATTGCAAGTTTCCAGACTACTCAAGGAAAAAAAAAAAAAAAACACCACCAGCATCTCATTTTCTCTTCCTTTTCCAAGTACTGTGTCTAGGACTTGACCTAAGCAGAAAGTGAAAAAGACAGAGTGTTCTTTCATTTCCTTTCCAGATTTCCATTCTGCTTTTCAGCCACATCATCTTCACACACCAAAAATGTGTTGACTGCCTTTCTTCTTAGAAGAAAGCATATCTGATTAGTCACTAAGCACTTGAATGTGAATTTATTTCATATATGATTCTTTCCTGTCTCCCATAGAAATAATTTTATTTTTTTAAAAAGGACATAGGAAGGAATACTCATGGTGGACTTTAAGAGATCACTACATCTATGAGAGGGAATGGCTGAGAACAGAGCTTTTGGTCATGTCATAATTTTTATTCCAATAGTGAGACCCTGTCCCTTGCCACCGAGGTGTGTTAGGCTTTGTTAGGAGATGAATTCGCTGTTTTCATTAGCCTCTATTTTATTTGACTCCTGAGAAATGTCCAGAGCAGGTTTTTAACCTAGGCCAAAACGAAATACAATCTGAATTCCCAACATTCCATGTGTAATGGAAAGAGCACATGCTTTGGAATCAGGAAGACGTGGGTGAGCCTCCTTGTTCAGTCGTTTGCCAGCTGTGTGATCCTGGAGAAGGTATTTAACCTCTTCAAATCTTAAGTTGCTAGTGTACAGAATAAGGATAATGCTACTTAACTCACGGGGTTGTTTTGAGGCTGAGATCATAGGTATGAAAGTCTTAACACAGTATGTGACACAGCTGATTTTTAAGTAAATTTCCTTCATTGTATGCTCTCAAATGTTAGTAGTCTCTATCAAAACTGGTGGAGCTCACTTCTTAATGATACTACGTAATCTAAAAATTCAGCTGTGATATTTTTAAAAAATTGTATTCCATGGCGATGATATCACCAGTGTTAAATTTAAGCTTGCGATGACAGCACAGCTGTGAACTCTTTGGGTGTCATATCCTTTGGAAGCAGGGCACTGTGACAGTCCTGAAGAAAACTGCCGTGTTTGCCATTCTTTGGGTGCACCCATTAGATTCTTCAATTTCCCGACAGAAAAAGCTGATCGTATTTAGCTCATTTACTCTGAAGAACCTACTTCAAATCCTTTCTTTGAAAGTAGACAGATTATATATAAATGTGTAGTATTATTACTCTATATTCCTATTACTTATAAGTGAACTCAATAGTCTTTGATGTTGATAATCTGTTTTAAAACTCATGTTTCAAACTCTCCCAGAGAGAAACTTAATAAACAAAAATTTTGAAATTACAGAGTAAAATAATATGAGTTTGAAGATAAGCTAAAGACAATCTGTTGACTCAATAGAGTGACATTTTGTTATTGTTGTTTTCATAATGACAATAGTGTAATGGTAGCAGCCTTGAAAATCTAGCCATTGATATTTTGACTGAGGAAATCACTCTCTCTCCACGGTCTTGAGAAAACATGGTATTTGGCTACAATCATTACACAGTGTGCATGGCACTGTCTGTTTAATCCCACAGATCTTGATGTCATCTAGACAACAATAAAAATAGGTTGTAATTAGGAATAGGGCTCATGTTCATACAGGCAGTAGTACAGTGAACAGACCATTAAAGCGCAATCAACAATTAAGGAGGCTTGCAATTCAAATTCTGTTTTTGGCCTTTCTCTCTCATATTTTGAAATCACATTTGAGTTGTTATTTCAGGCAATCATTTCTTCACTATTATAGTATTCAGACTCTGTTCTTGCAAAATATAGGATAATGATTTCATTGTTTTCCTTTCCCTACAAGAGACTCTTCGAAGTCTCTTCAAAAGAGACACGGCAAATAGGAAAAAAAATGAAAATTCATGGTTTGGAGTTCATCTTCAGGTTATGCCACAGGAGACAAAGCTTTGCATCCAGGTGGTTGTCAGACTATAAAATCTTCAAATCCTCATGGTTGGGACAAAACTTCTTGTATTCCTCATTAAACAGGATTCATTGTTCAGCTAGCTCCATGCCACAGGTAAATTGGACAGCTGAAAGTTTTGAAAATATTCTGGTTTTGCAGAAGGCACATACATGCATATTCTGCTCACCTTTACGGAAATCAATTCCAGGGAATATTTTAGTTCATGACACTATGTCTCATCCCTCTTCACACTTTCAATTGCCACATTAGTAGCTTCCTTTACTGCAGTACTGTTTATATTCACAAAATTCAGACCAGTCACCTATTAGTCTCTGACACTGGCACCAAGGGTTGTCTTTCTTCATTCCATAAACACCTGCTAAATGTCCTGTGTATACCTTATGCTATACTTGGAACATTCGGCAATAAAAAACTAAGTAGAGGACATGCCTGTCTTTCCAAGGAACTTGCCTAAAGAGAAAGCATGATAGTTGCCTTCCATCATATGTGTATTAGCTCATTTTAATGCTACTGATAAAGACATATTCAAGACTGGGCAATTTACAAAAAAAAAAAAAAAAAAAGGTTTATTGGATTTACAGTTCCATGTGGCTGGGGAGGCCTCACAATCATGGTGGAAGGCAAGGAGGAGCAAGTCACATCTTATGTAGATAGCAGCAGGCAAAAGAGAGTTTGTGCAGAGAAACTCCCATTTTTAAAACCATGAGATCTTGTGAGATCCATTCACTACCATGAGAACAGCATGGGAAAGATCCACCCCCATGATTCAATCATCTCCCATCAGGTCCTGCCCACAACACCTGGGAATTATGGGAGCTACAGGATGAGATTTGGGTGGGGACACAGAGCCAAACCATATCAATACAGAATTAAAAAGTTAGAGATGTCCATCTATTATCCAAAATGCCATCTACTCCAGAGATCCCAACCTAGGACACTGTAGGCCGAATCCAACCTAAAGACATGTTTGGTTTTGTTCACACAGTATTTACAAAAACAATTCTACAAATCTTCAATATTTTGAAATGAAAAGATATTAAATAAAATTCTGGATTTATGATTTTTCTTGAAAAAAAAAATAGAGAGATGTAGCAACACAAGGTCTTCTTTCCCACTTGGCAATAATTGGATGGAATGCCCCACTATGTCACATTGCCCATCACTCTCTTACTGTGTCCTCTCAATTTCAATAATTTCTACAAAATATATTAGGAAGTTTCTAGCAAACTGGTAACTTGAATGTAGCTTGTTTTCCCTCTTCTTTCAACCACAGTCTAGTCTGCTTTCTGAGCTTCAAGACCACTAAAGCTGATTGATACACTCTCATGCTGACAAAACTGTACTCCATGGACTCAAAGGAGAAACCTTATATAGGGTTTTTTGTTTTGTTTTGTTTTGTTTTTCTGTGTAGTCTGGGAGAGCCTGGAGATCAAACAGAGATCCTCAAGGTGAAGATTATAAGACTGCAGATTCTGAAAAAGAATTTCTGGTTCTAAAACAGCATAAATCCTTGGAAGAAGATTGGCATTCATTCCCTTGAAGGTGCCTGGTCTTCTGACCTTAAAGAACTGAGGCCCAAAGCAGGTTGAACTTTCATTGTCCCCAGGATTGGAAAAAAGGAAGGATAGCTCAGAGCAGGAGGGTTTTCATATGGTACTTTAACAAGGGCCAGCCCCTTGTTTGTAAAGGTTGCTTCACCTTCTACTATAGGGTGGGCTTATAGTAAGCTGAGATATTCAAATAACTAGTTTACTTGTGATGAAAATAATCAATTGAGGAGAGCCTATCAGCTCATGAGAAGAAGATAGGTCATAATGCATAGCACATTCCACATAGCTGCTGAATAAGACACACAGATTTAAATGCAGCCCCCTCTTTATCAAAGATGGCTGAATAGAAACAGCTGCAGTCCACAGCTCCCAGCAAGACCAATAGAGAAGGTGGGTGACTTCTGCATTTCCAACTGAGATACCCAGTTCATCTCACTGGGACTGGTTAGATAGTGGATGCAGCTCACGGAGGGCAAGCAGAAGCAAGGTGGGGCACTGCTTCACCCGGGAAGTGCAAGGGGTCGGGAAACTCCCTCCCCTAGCCACAGGAAGCCATGAGGGACTGTGCCGTGAAGGATGGTGCTATCTTGCCCAGATACTACTCTTTTCCCACAGTCTTCACAACCCACAGACCAGGAGATTCCCTTGGGTGCCTGTACCACCAGGGCCCTGGGTTTCAAGCACAAAACTGGGTGGCCATTTGGACAGACACTGAGATGGCTGTAGGAGTTTTTTCATACCCCAGTGGTGCCTGGAACACCAGCGAGACAGAACCATTCACTTCCCTGGAAAGGGGACTGAAACCAGGGAACTGGGTGGTCTTGCTCAGCAGACCCCACCCCCATGGAGCCCAGTAAGCTGAGATCCACTGGTTCGAAATTCTTGTTGCCAGCACAGCAGTCTGAAGTTGACCTGGGATGCTCGAGCTTGGTGCAGGGAGGGTCGTCCGTCATTCCTGAGACTTGAGTAGGTGGTTTTCCCCTCATAGTGTAAACAAAGCCACCGGGAAGTTCAAACTGGGTGTGGAATCCACTGTGGCTAAGCAAAGTCACTGTAACTACACTGCCTCTCTAGATTCCTCCTCTCTGGTTAGAGCATCTCTGAAAGAAAGGTAGCAGCCCCAGTCAGGGGCTTATATATAAAACTCCCATTTCCTTGGGACAGAGCACATGGGGGAAGGGGCGGCGGCTGTGTGCGCAGCTTCAGCAGACTTAAACGTTCCTGACTGCCAGCTCTGAAGAGAGCAGCAGATCTCCCAGAACAGCCCTCTAGGTCTGCTAAGAGATAGACTGCCTCCTTGAGTGGGTCCCTGACCCCCATGCCTCCTGACTGGGAGATGCCTCTCAGCAGGGGTTGACAAACACTTCATACAGAGGAACACTGGCTGGCATCTGGTGGGTGACCCTCTGGGATGAAGCTTCCAGAGGAAGGACAAGGCAGCAATCTTTGCTGTTCTGCAGCCTCCACTGGTGATACCAAGTGAAACACGGTTTGGAGTGGACCTCCAGCAAACTCCAGCAGACCTGCAGAAGAGGGGCCTGTTAGAAGGAAAACTAACAAACAGAAACCTATAGCACCAACATCAACAAAAAGGATGCCCATGCAAAAACCCCATCCAAAGTTCAGCAACATCAAAGACCAAACATAGATAAATCCACGAAGATAAGGAAAATCCAGCACAAAAAGGCTGAAAATTCCAAAATCCAGAATGCCTCTTCTCCTTCAAAGAATTACAACTTCTTGCCAGCAAGGGAACAAAACTGGATGGAGAATGAGCTTGATGAAATGACAGAAGTGGGCTTCAGAAGGTGGGTAATAACAAACTCCTCTGAGCGAAAAAAGCATGTTCTAACCCAATGCAAGAAAGCTAAGAACCTGGATATAAGGTTACAGGAACTGCTAACTAGAATAACTAGTTTAGAGAAGAACATAAATTACCTGATGGAGATGAAAAACACAGCACAAGAACTTCGGGAAGCATATACAAGTATCAATACCTGAACTGATCAAGTGGAAGAAAGGATATCAGAGATTGAAGATCCACTTAATGAAACAAAGCGTGAGGACAAGATTAGAGAAAAAAGAATGAAAAGGAAAGAACAAAGCCTCCAAGAAATATGGGAGTATGTGAAAGGACCAAACTTATGTTTGATTGGTGTACCTGAAAGTGAAGGGGAGAATGGAACCAAGTTGGAAAACACACTTCAGGATATAATGCAGGAGAACTTCCCCAACATAGGAAGACAGGCCAACATTCAAATTCAGCAAATACAGAGAACACCATAAAGATACTCCTCAAGAAGAGCACACCAAGACACATAGTGGTCAGATTCATCAAGGTTGAAATGCAAGAAAAAATGTTAAGGGCAGCCAGAGAGAAAGGACGGGTTACCCACAAAAGGAAGCTCATCAGACTAACAGCAGATCAATCTGCAGAAACCCTACAAGCCAGAAGAGAGTGGGGGCCAATATTCAACATTCTTAAAGAAAAGAATTTTCTACCCAGAATTTCATATCCAGCCAAACTAAGCTTCATAAGGAAAGGAGAAATAAAATCCTTAGAAACAAGCAAATGCTGAGAGATTTTGTAACCACCAGGCCTGCCTTACAAGAGCTCCTAAAGGAAGCGCTAAATATGGAAAGAAAAACCAGTACCAGTACCAATTGCAAAAGCATACCAAAATGTAGGGACCATTGACAAAATGAAGAAACTGCATCAACTAATCAGCAAAATAACCAGCTAGCACCATAATGACAGGATCAAATTCACACATAACAATATTAACCTTAAATGTAAATGCCCCAATTAAAAGACACAGACTGGGCCAGGTGTGGTGGTTCACACCTGTAATCCCAGCACTTTGGGAGGCAAAGGAGGGTGGAACACCTGAGGTCAGGAGTTCGATACCAGCCTGCCCAACGTGGCGAAACCCCATCACTACTAAAAGTACAAAAAATTAGTGTGGTAGTGGGCACCTGTAATCCAAGCTACTCAGGAGGCTGAGACTGGATAATCGCTGGAGCTCAGGTAGTGGAGGTTGCAGTGAGCCAAGATCATGCCAGTGCACTCCAGCCTGGGTGACAGAGCAAGACTTCATCTCAAAACACAAAACAAAACAACAACAACAACAACAACAACAACAAATAAACACAGACTGGCAAATCAAATTGGATAAACAGTCAAGACCCATCTCATGTGCAAAAACACACATAGGCTCAGAATAAAGGGATGGAGGAATATTTACCAAGCAAATGGAAAGAAAAAAAAAAGCAGGGGTTGCAATCCTAGTCTCTGATAAAACAGACTTTAAACCAACAAAGATCAAAAAAGACAAAGAAGGGCATTACGTAATGGTAAAAGGATCAATGCAAAAAGAAGAGCTAACTATCCTAAGTATATATGCACCCAATACAGGAGCACCCAGATTCATAAAGCAAGTTCTCAGACACCTATAAAGACTCTGACACAATAATAGTGGGAGACTTTAACACCCTACTGTCTATACTAGACAGATCAATGAGACAGAAAATTAACAAGGATATTCAGGACTTGAACTCAGCTCTGGACCAAGTGGACAAATAAACATCTACAGAACTCTCCACCCCAGATCAACAGAATATACATTCCTCTCAACACCACATACCACTTATTCCAAAACCAACCACATAATTGGAAGTGAAACACTCCTTAGCAAATGCAAAAGAACAGAAATCGTAATAGTCTCTCAGACCACAGTGCCATCAAATTAGAAATCAGGATTAAGAAACTCACTCAAAGCTGCACAACTACATGAAAACTGAACAACCTGCTCCTGAATGACTACTGGGTAAATAAAGAAATTAAGGCAGAAATAAATAAGTTATTTGAAAACAATGAGAACAAAGACCCAACATACCAGAATCTCTGAAACAAAGCTAAAGCAGTGTTTAGAGTGAAATTTATAGAACTAAATTCTAAATTCCCACAGGAGAAAGTGGAAAAGATCTAAAATCGACACCCTAACATGACAATTATAAGAACTACAGAAGAAAGAGTCAATAAATTCAAAAGCTAGCAGAAGACAAGAAATAACTAAGATCAGAGCAGAACTGAAGGAGATAGAGACATGAAAAACCCTTTCAAAAATCAATGAAGCCAGGAGCTGGCTTTTTGACAAGATTACCACTGATCCCACAGAAATACAGACTACCATCAGAGAATACTATAAACACTTCTACACAAATAAACTAGAAAATGTCAAAGAAATGGATAAATTCCTGGACACATCCACCCTCCAAAGACTAAACCAGGAAGAAGATAAATCCCTGAATAGACCAATAACAAGTTCTGAAATTGAGGCAGTAATTAATAGCCTGTCAATGAAAATAAGCTTAGGTTCAGATAGATTCACAACTGAATTCTACCAGAGGTACAAAGAGGAGCTGGTACTATTCCTTCTGAAACTATTCAAAACAATAGAAAAAGAGGGAATCCTCTCTAACTCATTTTATGAAGCCAGCATCATCATGATACCAAAACCTGGCAGAGACACAACAAACAAAGAAAATTTCAGGCCAATATCCCTGATGAACACCAATGCAAAAATCCTCAATAAAATACTGGCAAACTGAATCCAGTGGCACATCAAAAAGCTTATCCACCACGATCAAGTCGGCTTCATCTTGTGAATGCAAGTCTGGTTCAATATAAGCAAATCAACAAACGTAATCCATCACATAAACAGAACCAATAACAAAAATCACATGATTATTCAATAAATGCAGAAAAGGCCTTTGATAAAATTCAACACCCCTTCATGCTAAAAACACTCAATAAACTAGGTATTGCTGGAACATATCTCAGAACAATAATATAATAAGAGCTATTTATGATAAACCCACAGTCAATATTATACAATAGTATACTGAATGGGCAAAAGCTGGAAGCATTTCCTTTGAAAACTGGCACAAGACAAGGATGCCCTCTCTCAGCACTCCTATTCAACATAGTATTGGAAGTTCTGGCCAGGGTAATCAGGCAAGAGAAGGAAATAGAGGGTATTCAAATAGGAAAAGAGGAAGTCAAATTGTCTCTGTTTGCAGATGACATGATTGTATATTTAGGAAACCCTATCGTCTCAGCCCCAAAACTCCCTACTCTCAGGATACAAAATCAACATGCAAAAATCACAAGCATTCCTATATACCAGTAATAGACAAATAGAGCACCAAATCATGACTGACTCCCCATTCACAATCACTACAAAGAGAATGAAATACCTAGCAATACAACCTACAAGGGACTTGAAGGACCTCTTCAAGGAGAACTACAAACCACTACTCTAGAAAATAAGAGAGGACACAAACAAATGGAAAAACATTCCATGCTCATGGATAGGAAGAATCAATATTGTGAAAATGGCCATACTGCCCAAAGTAATTTATAGATTCATGTTATTCCCATCAAACTACCATTCACTTTCTTCACAGACTACTTTAAATTTCATATGGAACCAAAGAAGAGCCCGTATAGCCAAGACAGTCCTAAGCAAAAAGAACAAAACTGGAGGCATCATGCTACCTGACTTCAAACTGTACTACAAGCCTACAGTAACCAAAACAGCGTGTTACTAATACCAAAACAGATATATAGACCAATGGAACAGAATGGACACCTCAGAAATTATGCCACACATCTGCAACCATCAGATCTTTGACAGATTTGACAAAAACAAGCAAGGGGGAAATAATTCCCTATTTAATAAATGGTGCTGGGAAAACTGGATAGCCATATGCCGAAAACTGAAACTGGATCCTTTCCTTACACCTTATACAAAAATTAACTCAAGATGGATTAAAGACTTAAATGTAAGACCTAAAACCATAAAAACCCTAGAACAAAACCTAGATAATACCATTCACAACATAGGCATGGGCAAATACTTCATGACTAAAACACCAAAAGCAACGGCAACAAAAGCCAAAATTGACAAATGGGATCTAATTACACTAAAGAGTTTTTGCACAGCAAAAGAAATGATCATCAGAATGAACAGGCAACTACAGAATGGAAGAAAAATTTTGTAGTCTATCCATCTGACAAAGGGCCAACATCCAGAATCTACAAGGAACTTCAACAAATTTGCAAGAAAAAAACAAACAATCCCATCAAAAAGTGGGCAAAGGATATGAACAGAAACTTCTCAAAAGAAGACATTTATGCAGCCAACAAACATATGAAAAAAAGCTCATCATCACTGGTCATTAGAGAAATGCAAATGAAAACCACAATGAGATAACATCTCATGCCAGTTACAATGGGGATCATTAAAAAGTCAGAAAACAACAGATGCTGGAGAGGATGTGAAGAAATAGGAATGCTTTTACACTGTTGGTGGGAGTGTAAATTAGTTCAACCATTGTGGAAGACAGTGTGGCAATTCCTCAAGGATCTAGAACCAGAAATACCATTTGACCCAGCAATCCCATTACTGGGTATATACCCAAAAGAATATAAATCATTCTACTATAAAGACACATGCACACGTATATTTACTGCAGCACTATTTACAATAGTAAAGACATGGAACCAACCCAAATGCCCATTAATGATATGCTGGATAAAGAAAATATGGTACATATAAACCATGGAATACCATGTAGCCATAAAAAGGAATGAGGTCATGTCCTTTGCAGGGACATGGATGAAGCTGGAAGCCATTATCCTCAGCAACTTAACACAGGAACAGAAAACCAAACACCACATGTTCTCACTCAAAAGTGGGAGTTGAACAATGAGAACATACGGGCACAGAGGGGAACATCATACACTGGGGCCTGTCAGGGGTTGGAGGCAAGGGGAGGGATAGCATTAGGAGAAATACCTAACGTAGATGATGGGTTGACGGCTGCAGCAATCCACCGAGGCACATGTATACCTATGTAACAAACCTGCACGTTCTGCACATGTATCCCAGAACTGAAAGTATAATAATAAAATAAAAAGATTTAAATGCAGCCCAAAGTACTTCTTGTATCTAAAACCACAATTTCTGAACTGAGTAATTTAGTAATATTAGAAAGTGTTGAAATATCAATTGTTGTCAGGTTCATTGAGACAAGAGTTCTTTTATAAATTGCTGGTGAAAATGTGAATAGTTTCAGATGGACACCAATCTGACAAAATATAGAAATTTATAAAACATGTGCATTTTAACTCAATAAATCCCACTCCTGGACATCCGTGCCATGAAGTAAAAGCCATCAATTTTTTAAAAAATGAATTTTGTATGAACAGATATATATTGGAACATTGTTGATACTGGCAATAATATAAAATAGTTAAGTAAATGTACCTCAGGACAGGAATGAGAGAGTGAATTATGATACAACTACATAATGGAATTCTATGGAGCCATTAAAAAGAATGAATTAGAAGACTAGCAGTTGTTTTGGAGAGATTTTCAGTAGATGTTTGGTATAAAGAAAACAGAAAAGTATAAATCTGATTTCATTATTATAAAATAGGCAATGACAACATGCTATATTTCTAAATACATATTTATGAATATGTTATTTATATACAGAAGGATGTGTTTTTCTCAAATGCGAGTGGCTCCATACTAAGTTATTAGTGTGGTATAGATCTGTAGTTAGACTGGGACCATGTGACAAATTCTGGCCAATGGACTGTGAGTAAAAATGACTGATGCAGTTACAAAATGATGTGCCTTCTGCATCATTATCTTCCCCTGCCTTGGCCAACCTGAAAGTCACATATTCCAGATGGCATAGCTACAAGCTTGAGGAAGACTGCCAATCCACATCAAATTTAGCAAAAGGAAAATTAAATCTATTTTGTTAAGTCTTTCAGATTTTAGCGTCTTCCTCTTGTGGAACTTATATTAGTTATCCTACTTCAGCTATTAATTTTTGAAATGAAGTGTTGCTAAAACAAAAAACTTAAAATATATGCTGTGTATTAGTGGAAAACAGGCGTGAGAAAATTGACATGAGATGAAAGAAAGAAATTGATGTTATTCAGTCGGGGAAAAAAGTGAAACCGTCACTTGTGGTAACTTGGGTAGCAGAACAGATCATATGTTTAGCAAAGGAGATTAGAAGAGACAATAATTAGAAGTGAATATCATCTATTGCTCAAGCTTTGTCAAAATATTGTAAGAAAATTATAAACTCCGAAAAAAAATCGCTGATTTGCAAGCAGAAATGAAAAGGAACAGAGAGAAAACAGATATTTGAGGCCAAACAGGTTTGGGAGAAACTACTTGTCAACCTCAAAGAGTATGAGATAATAACAACAACAAAAGGTTTTAAAGAAAAGTGCCCCATAAACCTCCTTGTTGGCAGAAGTCATCACATTCAGGTTCTCACCGTCAAGTCTGAAATCCTCAAGGCAGCTACTATTAAGCTGAAGGACAAGTGTAGGGATGAAAAAGCAAATAAACAAAGCGAATCTGAAAACTATGCCTCAAAAATATTTAGGATGTGGTCACTGGCACATGGAACTGAGCAAACAGATAAGAAGCCTACTGCATGTTTAAAATACTAAGTCTACCAAGATTTTTAACCACACTGTTAGATAAACTGTTAGCTTAGATCACTGTGACATTTGGCTGTTGAAGACATGGAGGCTTCTGGCCGCGTGCAGTGGCTCACGCTTGTAATCCCAGCACCTTGGGAAGCCGAGGCGGAGGAATCACCAGGTCAGGAGATCAAGACCATCGTTGCTAACTTGGCGAAACCCCATCTCTACTAAAAATGAAAAAAAAAAAAAAAATTATCAGGGCGTGGTGGTGGGTGCCTCTAGTCCCAGCTACTCAGGAGGCTGAGGCAGGAGAATGGCGTGAACCCGGGAGGCAGGGCTTACAGTGAGCAGCTATCATGCCACTGCACTCCAGCCTGGGCGACAGAGAGAGACTCCATCTTGAAAAAAAAAAAGAAAAGAGAAAAAGACATGGAGACTTCTACTTCCCATCAAAATAGATTTCCATCCTACATAAAACAACTAAGAAGTCAGAGAAAATACATGAAACATTGCTTCATGAGACATCAGATATGAAGCAATGAAGGAAAATGATCCTTGAGAAACGGGAGACAGGGTGAGCCCTACAATTACCCTAGCTTACAGCCCAGAGAACCTGCTCAGCCAGAGCAAAAATGAGGAAATTCAGAGGAGCATGGCAGTCTCCCTGAGTTGAGGAGACAGAGCTAGGAGTTGGAGGGAGTAAAACATGGCTAGATTTTGAGGGCAGATTAACCAGAAAGAAAAGAGTTGCACACTGTGAGAATTCTAGATGTCTGTGTAGGGTTCTTCTCAAGTATTAATGTGTACGTTGATCAGCACATGCATGTGATGAAGTACTGGAGACAGGGAAAAACCCACTGGAAAAGATTAGATGGAGCAGTCCCACAAGCTAGAGCAGAAAACCTAATAAAGCATGGAGCTTTAGTTAGAGTATTCACAAGGATTTTGTCTCAAGGTAAGAAAAAATTACCTTCTGACTACATGCTGCTATATTCCAACCTAACAAAACTTAACAACAAACTGTTTCTAAATAGTTTGCCAGGCACGGTGGCTCACATCTGAAATCCCAGCACTTTGGGAGGCTAAGGCCAGGGGATCACTTGAGCCTAGGAGTTTGAAATGAGCCTGGCAAACATAGCATGGTTTGGCTGTATCCCCACCCAAATCTCATCTTGAATTGTAACTCCCACAATTCCCATGTGTTGTGGGAGGAACCTGGTGGGGGGTGATTGGATTATGGGCGTGGGTATTTCCTGTGCTGTTCTTGTGATAGTGAATGAGTCTCACGAGATCTAATGGTTTTAGAAACAGTTTTCCTGCACAAGATCTTCTCTTGTCTGCTGCCATGTGAGATGTGCCTTTTACCTTTCTACCACGATTGTGAGGCCTCCCCAGTCATGTAGAACTGTAAGTCCATTAAATCTCCTTCTTTTGTAAATTGCCCAGTCTCAGGTATGTCTTTATCAGCAGCGTGAAAATCCACTTAGACAGTAAATTGGTACCAGTAGAGTAGGGTGTTGCTGAAAAGATAACTGAAAATGTGAAAGCAACTTTGGAACTGAGTAACAGGCAGAGGTTGGAACAGTTTGGATGACTCAGAAGAAGACAGGAAAATGTAGAAAAGTTTGGAACTCCCTAGAGACTTGTTAAATGACTTTGATAAAAATGCTGATAATGATATGGACAATGAAATCCAGTCTGAGATGGTATCAGATGGAGATGAGGAACTTGTTGGAAACTGGAGCAAAGGTGACTCTTGTTATGTTTTAGCAAAGAGACTGGTGGCATTTTGTCCCTTCCCTAGAGATTTGTGGGACCTTGGACTTGAGCAGGGTGATTTGGGGTAGCTGGTAGAAGAAATTTCTAAGCAATAATGCATTCAAGAGGTAACTTGTGTGCTGCTAGAGGCATTCAGTTTTATAAGGGAAACAGATCATAAAAATTCAGAAAATTTGCAGCCTGACAATGCCATAGAAAATAAAATAGCATTTTCTGAGGAGAAATTCAAGTCAGTTGCAGAAATTTGCATAAGTAACGAGGAGCCAAATGTTAATCCCCAAGACAATGGGGAAATGTCTCCAGGCCGTTAGAGACCTTCATGGCAGCCCCTCCCATCACAGGCCCAGAAGCCTAGGAGGAAAAAATGGTTTCATGGGTTGGACCCAGGATCCCCCATGCTGTGTACAGCCTAGGGACTTGGTTCCCTGTGTCTAAGCTGCTCCAGCTGTGGCTGAAGGGCCCAACATAGAGCTCTGGCTGTGGCTTCAGAGGGCGCAAGCCCCAAACCATGGCAGCTTCCATGTGGTGTTGAGCCTGTGAGTACACACAAGTCAAGAACTGGGGTTTGGGAACCTTTGCCTAGAGTTCAGAAGATGTATGGAAACACCTGGATGCCCAGAGAGAAGTTTGCTGCAAGGACAAGGTCCTCATGGAGCACCTCTGCTAGGGCAGTGCAGAAGGGAAATGTGGGGTCAGAACCCCCATGCAGAGTCCCTACTGGGGTACCACCTTGTGGAGCTGTGAGAAGACGACCACCATCCTCCAGACCCCTGAATGGTAGATCCACTGACAGCTTGCACCACTCACCTGGAAAAGCCACAAGCACTCAGTGCCAGCCTGTGAAAGCAGCTATGAGGGAGGCTGTACCCTGCAAAGTCATAGGGGCAGAGCTGCCTAAGACCATGGGACTCCACCTCTTGCATCAGCATGACCTGGAGTCAAAGGAGATCATTTTGGAGCTTTAAAATTTGACTGCCCTGCTGGATTTCAGACTTTCATAGGCCCTGTAACTCCTTTGTTTTGGCCAATTTCCCCCATTTGGAATGGCTGTATTTACCCAATACCAGTGTACTCACATTGTATCTAGGAAGTAATTAGCTTGCTTTTGATTTGATGGGCTCATAGGCAGAAGGGACTTGCCTTATATCAGGTAAGACTTTGAACTGTGGACTTTGGGTTAAGACTTTGGGGGACTGTTGGGGAAGTATGATTGGTTTTGAAATGTGAGGACATGAGATTTGGGAGGGGTTAGGGGTGAAATAATATGGTCTGGCTGTGTCCCTAATCTCATCTTGAATTGTAACTCCCACAATTCCTACATGTCATGAGAGGAACCCAGTGGGAGGTGATTGAATCATGGGGGTGGGTCTTTCCTGTGCTGTTCTTGTGATAGTGAATGAGTCTCATGAGATCTGATGATTTTGAAAATGAGAATTTCCCTGCACAACACTTCTCTTGTCTGCTGCCATGTGAGACAGGGCTTTTCACCTTCCACCATGAGTGTGAGGCCAGCCATGTGGAACTGAAAGTCCATTAAATTTCTTTCTTTTGTAAATTGCCCAGTCTTTGGTATGTCTTTATCAGCAGTGTAAAAATGGACTAATACTCCCGTCTCTACTAAAACTACAAAAATTAGGCAGGAGTGGTGGCATGCACCTGTAGTCTCAGCTACTCAGGAGGCTGAAGCAGAGAATCAGTTGAACCCAGGAGGTGGAGGTTGAAGTGAGCCAAGTTTGCTTCACTGCACTCCAGCCTGGGTGACAGCATAAGACCCTATCTTGAAAAAAATAATAATAATAATTTAACAATGTCCTAAAATAAAGCTCAAGGGTCAAACTGTTTCTAAATAATTTAATAATGTCCTAAAATAAGGCTCAAAAATATTTATAGGAATAAAAAATTTCAGCTCTGAGAGAGGTAAAATTCATAATATCTGGCATCCAATGAAAAATATTATCTGTCT